>NC_056732.1:1088171218-1088223718 GCF_019279795.1 Protopterus annectens | reverse complement strand
AAAATAATTATCAAGAAACTGAATACACTAATGTTAAATTTCCTATGGGCACCTAATAGACCTAGGATTGCATTAAAGAAACATACTAATAGCTGGTCTCAAGGGGGTATTTCTTTTCCAGACTTTAATTTATATACTATCTCTTCTATTGTAAAAGTTATTACTTTATTAACAGATCAGTCATATGTTGCAAAATGGAAAGATTATTGGGAGCTAATTAGTATGCACTTCATGAAAATCTCCTTAACACATAAAAATATGATTGTAAATAACTCCATGTTATGGTTACTAAAGGAATTTTGTACTTCACCTATTACACCTAAACATATTGTTTGTTACCCGTTAAACATTATTATTAGCTATCGTAACTTTATATTTATGCACCCTAAGTATAGGGAATGGAATTTTATTATATTCCCTATAATGTATACTCAGGATATGCTTTTGTCATCTACTTCTGAAGGAACTCATTTAGCTATAGATAATGATCTAAAGTACTGGTATCAGTTGATATCTGATAATAAAGTTAAAAATCTAGATTTCTTAAAACAAGAATTTGACCTAAGAGAAACTTGCTGGTTAGAGGTTCAGACCTTTAGACAACATCTCATTAATAAAATAGATCTGATGTCTATAACAGTTAAAGAATCTATTCCAACACTGATTGATTACTTGATATTAAATTTACAACATAAAGTTTCTGATAAAGGTAAACTTTCATACATACATAAAATTATCAGTCAAGAAACTTTTTACAGTGTAGATTCATACTGGAATTATTTCACTTCTATTAATGGGGACCAACCAAATCAACAAGATAAACAATATATACTGGAATCTGCTTATAGAACTACATCTTCCATTGTCTGGAGACTTTATACATGGAAATTTTTACATAGATCTTTTTATACACCTTTGATGATGAATAAAATAAATAATAAAGATAATTTATGTAAGAGATGTAATGTAGAAATTAATGCTGACTGGGCTCATATGTTTTATGACTGTATAAAATTGAAAGAATACTGGAAGTCAATTAATGAATTTTGCAGGCTCTTTTACAGATAATTTCATTATTTCTAAATCTCTTATATTATTCAACACACCTGTACCTCAAAGTGGTAAAAGGTTAAGCTTCCCTTGTTATGGTCTATTCTAGCAGTGGCTAGGAAAATAATAACCAGAAATTGGATTTCAGATACACCTCCTTCGTTCAATGAATTTAAAAATGTTATGAATATAGTGTGCCATATGGAAATAAACACAATTAGGACAAGAACAACTAGAAAAACATCTTATTATATTGTATGGGATAATTTACAAAATTTGTTAAAAAAATTCTAATTTCAATAGCATGGTATTTTAGTTTAATTAATTGATCTGATTGTAGTGGATGTCTTTGTAAATACTTTAGCTGTTTTGTTGAATATTATAATAATATCTATTTTTAATTACTTGTATAAAATTGTTATGATATTTCTCTTATATGTTAAAACAATAAACCTGTTTTGAAAAAAAAAAAAGAATAGTACTGCTGTGTCAACCATTGTTTGCCATATTGTGCTACATAAAAATATGTCTAGGAATGTCTGTATAAGATTGTTGTAATTACAAGGTCAGATTGTACAAACAAGAGAGACTTAGAAAACACTGAAGGAAAAGACACTGCTGTCTAAATAGCTCACTCTGATGAAATGGAACAGAAATTGTATGTTTAGCAGACACAGCCATTGTTCGAAACCTGGCAGTGGTAGTAGGCTGTATGCATAATCATACCTCTCAACTATACAGATTTTCCCAGAATGTCCAGATATTTGGCTCATAATGTTGGCCTGTTCCACTGTCTCCCTGGCAAACTGGGATGATCTCAGAATTGTAGTCACTAAATTACATACATTTGATTTTCAGACCTCAAACCCTTCAGAAAATGTGTATTAAAACAAATTATGTTACTCTAGCAACTCTCCAAGTTTATAAGAGCAATATTCACAATATGTCCCTATTTGTACCCCATGTTGTCAAGCTTTGTCCAGAGTGTGTGCATTAAGAGATTAAGAGGTATGTGCATAATATTAACTAGGAATCTGGGAATATGTGTAGAAACAGTCAGGTAGTATTAACAAACATTCCCGCCACAAGTTTACCAGGTAAGAGAAGTAGAATTTAGCTATAAGACAGTTGAAGTATACACTGTGTACAAACATACCACTGCCCAAACCAAGGCCATAGGGTATTGCAATAATACCTGTAGAGTAATGATTAGAGCAATGATCATTAAAGCTGTGAGAACTGCAAGGATATATAAGTTGTTAATTGACACCCCCCCCCACCATATCTGCAACAATAATCTAAACACACAAATCGATGGGTATGTTTACACAAAACCTACTGTTGGGACATATGTCCTATTGTTCAACAAATATTGAAATGTGTTTCTATTAATGCTCCATGTTGAAATACTATCATTGGAGGCCTGTTGCTATCAATGTAACATGCATGCTGTTGTAATGGCCACTGTGGTTCAATATATGGATGTGTTCTGTTTCCTATGCAACTGTTCCAAATCTGGTGTTTTGGGTCAATGGGAATATCTATGCATGCTGTTATAACTAATCCTGGATTGTGTTGACTATTACTAACCCACATATGTTCTAAAACTGCAACGCCATAGCATGTTTGGGAAGGCCGGTTCCAGCGGACCCACCTCTCCCACATTGTCTGGCCGTGGCACCAGGCCCCAGCACATTTGGGACCCACCCCAGGACATCCTTGTCCACTGGTCCTGCACCACCTTTGGGTGGATCCACCTCAGGGGATGTGGCTTTTCCCCCCTCTGGGAATGTACGCAGACAGGATACTGTCACCCAAAGTCAGGTCCGGGGATTCGTGCAAAGCGAGCTCCGAAGGGAGTTTGGAGATCTGCTATGTCAGCTTGAGGGCTGCATGGTTCAATTAGAGGATCAGCCTGCCCCTCCTGCTCAGCCCCCAGCATATCCACCTTTGGGGCCATGAAGATGCAGTGGTGCCTGCCCATGGGTGGGGACCTCAGTCCCACTGTTTTCATTTGGGGGCTCATGAGCTTCCTATTTCCAAACATCCATCCTCGTCCAAGGTGTTTAACACCCACATGTGTCATATACCACCCCGGTATGCTGTCTTGTCTGTTTTTATACCCAACCTACCTCCCCAAATATACCTACTATCCTTACCCAACATCCCACTCTCACCTTAAAAAAAATAAATAAATAAATGGCAATCTGTTCCCTTCAAAAATTTCACCCAATACATAGGTGTCCATTTTACACACATGTCTACTAGACACATGTAATCTGGTCTAATAGGCTTCATAACACATTATTGTTGTCCTCACCCCTCTCTCAGGGGGTTGAGTGTCCCAAATATACCTCCAAATTCAGTATATATGCACAACTGTTGCTGTAGAAGAAATGGACATATATGGACCTTCCCTACACCCATCCTGCCCATCCCTACCTACTTTCCCTATTGTCTTTCCCTCTTTGTGCCCCATTTTTCACCACTTTCCTATCACCCCTTATTTCTTTTCTTTTAAAGAAATTAGCGTGGGGGTAAGCAGGTGTAAGTACTTTTAAGCAGTAGTAAGCAGGTTTAAGCCTGTTTTCACAGCGATAAGCAATGCCTACACAAATTAAACACTTTTCAGGCTAACTGTTTGTAAGCATATTTAATTGGAAGTTAGCATTGCTTACTGCCATGCAAACTCGCTTATATATATATATATATATATATATATATATATATATATATATATATATATATATATATGTATTGCATTTGGGCATAGGATTCACACTCTGAACCTCTCACAGAAAAACATCTGACCAAAGGCACTGTAAATCGGGGTGAAGAGGCCCAAAATAAGGATGTCTTGTAATTATTGTCATTATCCCTTCCTCCACAGCTGAACTGTTCTTCCTTGCAACAAAATAACCAGACGTTGCAAGTCTTGAACACAGATCCCTACACAACATACCCACAACAAGTTACCAGTAAGCCATCTCATCTGTAAGATATTGGGATGATTTCTCTAGCATATCATGCAGAACAGTCAGTCTGCCATTGGGAATGTACAACATGGAAGCACTAAACATTCTAATGATACATACACACACACACACACACACACACATATATATATATATATATATATATATATATATATATACATACACATATATATATATATATATATATATATATATATATATATATATATATACATAAATATATATATATATATATATATATATATATATATATATATGGGTTCACTACATATGACTGAAAGTTCATATGACCGAAGCCCATTTGACTGAGACCAAATGACCGAACGTTCATATGACTGAAAACTCATTTGACCGAAAAACAGCACTGGCAGGTATATGCCCTGTTCCCCAATGTAGTGCGGCCAAGTAGTTGAACAAAACATCTTGGTATGTAGTGTTAATTCTTTAAACAAATGCGACATGCTAAAAGTCTCACTCACCCCTATAGAATTGTCACTGCTGGTAATGCCATTTTGACCCTCAAAGAAGGCCAAATCATCCGTATCTTGCAATAAGTTGGTAACAAAAGCACGAAGGTTGTCTCCGTTCGCCATGAATGTATACAGTCCCAATTCAATGAGTCATGAAAAAGAAATATAATCCAAATGTTCAAAAATGCAACAGCACTACGAGTATAAACACACCAAAAGAATCAAGTGCACATCACCAAAAATGGTGCACAGAGTGAAATACAAAGTTCCAAAAACAGGAATTCCAGCACTCAAAATAGCAAAGTTGATAAATCCAATATCGCATAGAGTAATAAGACCCAAAAGCACTTTAGAGGTACAAAAGTACTTTCAATATAAGACGGAACAAACATTCAGGTAGCTCCATCATGCAGCCACTCAGCTCAACTGAAGAAAAACACAGATCGGTGACCGATTTCGCCCCCTGGTGTCATCAGTAAAATTACAAGCAAGTATCACACCAGCCCATGCTTTATAGTGAGGAGATTTCAGGCAATAACAGTTACATTGAAAAAATAAGTAGAACAAAAAATCAAAAAACAAATAAATATATACTTATATATGTATATAAAATATATAGGCATATATATAATAGTTTAAATATTAATCTCCATATTCAATATATTATCATACTTTTGAATAGAAAAAACACTATTGAATATTAACTTTAAACTGTACATGAATAAATACCAAAAAGTATATAATCTCGTACAACTACATATACCCATTGATGAGTATGACAAAACAGTTATTAGATATAAACTAAAAAACTGTTAGGAAAGAATAAAAATAAATAAAGAAGGAAAAAAGGGGGAGGGGGATTTTGTTTACCAGTGATCATTGAGACCAGGTTTGTACAGAGCCCCAAGTTTAATCATCCACATTCTTTCTTTTTTATCCAAAATTTCCTGTTTGCTTAAATCAGATAATCTACTACCCTTGATAGCATCAATACCAACAAAGAGAAATGAAGCAGTGTTATGGTCACATAAATGTTTATATAGAGCACTTCTTATGTGTTTACAATTGATATCACTCAAATGTAAAGCAATCCTGCTCTTCAAACTTCTAGAGGTTTGTCCGATATAAAAGGCACCACATTGACATACTGCCATGTATATCACCCATTCTGTGCGACAAGTGATAAGATGTTTAATATCAAAAACTTTAAAGGTATTAACAGAAGTGAAAGATTTGGTTTGTGACATCACCTTACAGTATACACAATTACCACAGGCATGTGAACCAGTTGGTAAGTCTCTGGATATACCATCCTTAGGCCAATCAATCTGTTTAAGCCAAGAAAATGATTCCCCTAAGTTCTTACCCCGTCTAAAACTATATAAACATCTAGAATCCAAAAGCTGGTCAAAAAAAGGATCAGATTTGAGCACTTCCCAATGGTTATCTATAACAGTACGTATCTTGAAAAAAATTGTTCCATAATTAACCACAAATCTAACATTATGATTGGACCTAGGTTTAAATATGCTAGAGTTATCTGAATCTGAATTGAAATTGGTTGATTTCAAAAATTCATGCCTGGAATAGTTGAGAGCCATCGATTTTTGTATACGGACGTTTGTCATAACCTCTTTTGATTAATCTATCACTCATATTATTTAATTCCATCTTGCAATCTTCTTGTTCATTACATATACATCTAAGTCTGCAAAACTGTGACTTAGGTATATTATGGGTGATATGTTTTGGATGGCAACTACTTGCCTTTAATATAGCATTCTTAGTAAACTGTTTACGAAAAAGGCCTGTATTAATAGTACCATCTGTTACTTTAGTTACCTGTACATCCAAAAAATCAATATTATTCATCTCTATTCTATCAGTGAATTTTAAGCCAAGAGTATTAGAATTGAGATATTTTACAAAATCCTTCCAACCTTCCAAATTTCCAAACCAGACACCCCAGCAATCATCCAAATAGCGACGCCATATCACCAAATCTTTCTTAAAAATATTTTTATCCGAATATATTAGTTGCCACTCAAGATACCCCATATAAAGGTCCGCATAGATGGGTGCAAATGTGGTGCCCATGGCAGTTCCTCTCATTTGTAGGTAACAGTCACCGCAAAAGTAGAAAACATTATATTCCAATACTATCTTAACCAAAGCAATCAAGAATTCAATGTGAGTATGGCTATATTTCCCATAAAAGGTAAGCCAATGTCTGAGAGCTAATATACCACCATGGTGCGGAATGTTTGTTTATAATGATTGCACATCAAGTGTGAAAAGGAAACAATCAGAGTCAACTTGCAAATCATCTATGAGAAGTCACTAAAATCTTTAAGCCTGACTTTTACATGTCTTAGCAAAGGTTTTAATTGTTGTTCCAAATAAACAGACAAAGGTTCCATCAAAGATCCACGTCCTGAGACAATGGGTCTTCCGGGAGGGTTATTTATAGTTTTGTGAATTTTGGGGAGAATGTAGAACCTCTGGGTTTGGATTGTCCACTGTCAGTTGTCTATGCAGGGAATCTGATATATCCCCATTTATGACTGCAGTGTGCAAAAATTCATCAATCTTTTTCTTAAAGTCCATAGTAGGATCTAAAGGTAGCTTGTAATAAAATCTAATATAATTAAACTGTTTATGAGCTTCAGTTAGATAATCTTTTTTGGACCAGATGGCTACCACTCCCCCTTTATCAACATTCACTATTATTATGTCATGATTATTTTTAAGACGTGCTAGTCCCTGTGTTTCTTGTTTTGTTAAATTATCACCAAACTCCCTAAATATAGAGTTTTGTCACATATGTAGCTCATGTACAACTAAATCTTCAAACAACTTAACACGAGGATGGTATGGTGGTTGAAAAGTAGATTTTCTGAAAGGAAAAGGGTCAAGAATATCAGCAGTGTTAGTAACATTTTCAGTATCAGATTTATTACTGTAAAAATATTTAAGATTTAAATTCCTGCAAAATTGTTTTAAATCAAGACATGCATCATATTCAGAAACAAAACAAGAGGGTACATAGCTAGATCCTTTATTAAGCACACTTTTTTCGAAAGGTGTCAACACATAGTCAGTTAAATTGACTATGAGATCATCCATGTCTGCATGAACATTAAGTTCTACATTCTGGTAAGGTCCCTGAATATTTGTTCCATGTTGCCCCCTGGTCTGCCTGTGGTGCTTCCGCCCTCCTCTTCTAAAGGGCCTATTCTGCCCCTCAGTCTCTTATGTAAAGGTGAAATTTGTTCCTCCAAGCCTTCTGTCTCGGTATCAGTACTTGGGGGATTCGAAGAAACATTAGAGGTACTAGGATCAGTAGTCAAATCAATGGTTCTGGTAGGCTTAAGTATGGATCTATTTCTTTTACGCTTTTGTTTGAAATGCTTATTAGCATGTTCAAAGAACTTGACAGATCTCTTCATTGATTTCCAAGAATAAATGGTATTATTTTTGACATCACCCATATCTCGGTTAAATTTCTTAAGCGTCTTTATTTTTATTCTTTCCTAACAGTTTTTTAGTTTATATCTAATAACTGTTTTGTCATACTCATCAATGGGTATATGTAGTTGTACGAGATTTTATACTTTTTGGTATTTATTCATGTACAGTTTAAAGTTAATATTCAATAGTGTTTTTTCTTTTCAAAAGTATGATAATATATTGAATATGGAGATTAATATTTATACTATTATATATATGCCTATATATTCTATATACATATATAAGTATATATTTATTTGTTTTTTTGATTTTTTTGTTCTACTTATTTATTCAATGTAACTGTTATTGCCTGAAATCTCCACACTATAAAGCATGGGTTGGTGTGATGCTTGCTTGTAATTTTACACTGATGATGCCAGGGGGCGAAATCGGTCACCGATCTGTGTTTTTCTTCAGTTGAGCTGAGTGGCTGCATGATGGAGCTACCTGAATGTTTGTTCCGTCTTATATTAAAAGTACTTTTGAACCTCTAAAGTGCTTTTGGGTCTTATTACTCTATCCAATATTGGATGTATCAGATTTGCTATTTTGAGTGCTGGAATTCTTCTTTTTGGAACTTTGTATTTCACTCCGTGCACCCTTTTTGGCGGCGTGCACTTAATTCTTTTGGTTTATGTGTGTGTGTGTGTGTGTGTGTGTGTGTGTGTGTGTGTGTGTGTGTGTGTGTGTGTGTGTGTGTATGTGTATATATATATATATATATATATATATATATATATATATATATATATACACATACATATTTAAATATATAAATACTTATAGATATATATAAAGAAAGTATATATAGAGGGTGCACAGCATATCAAACAGCCTTTATTCCTACAGTTGCCACCTTTTCACATGGCCTGTGTCTGATTCTTTCCTACAAATGTGAATTATTGCATGAAACATATACCCACACACATTGCAAAGGACATGACACCACACTCAGTTTGCATACAAATAAATGTTTATTTGTGTACGATTTCAGTTGTTTATGCCATTTCTAATGAAATTCTCAAAGAAAACATATGATACAGTAATCTGCAAAACATAACATACTTTGCTGTCTAGGCTAAAGCCCTCAAGTAGTACAATAGTGAAAAACACACTTGCATTGAAGATGAGAATCAATCAACACTTAATTACAGATGTAGTTCAACAACCTCTAATTACACTCTCTACTCAACCCCTAGCGGGAAAGGTATCACTTGTCACAATGTAAATGTATCCATTACATAACAATGCTTAACTTAAAATGTCACTATCACACTGACAAACAGAACTGTGTGCAAGACAGTAAGCTCTAGCCCACCACTGTTCCCATGGTGAAACATATGAAAATGTACAGCCATATACCTTAATGTTTCTTATTACAGATATCCCTCACATGTTGTAACAGCCAAGGTTAAAAGCATTTAATACCCCTCCCCCATAAAATGTCTTACAAGGGCATATAACAATGTTCTCCATACAGTGACCTCCAGACTGTACAGGATCACACATGTTTTGTCCAGCTGTAGCCCTCATATATATGGACCCTACCCCACAATTTATGTGGGAGTCCACAGCATCACTGGAATGATAGCAGGAATGTCAGCACTAAATAATGATAGGCCATTACCTATCAACCTCTTACTGCATGACATCTGGACAAAGCCTGGTATATAAGTGGAGGACAGAGGCTGAAACACAGGGCCATATTTGAAATATTGCTGTTATACACTGTGAAAGTTGCTGGTGTTACAGGATTGGTTGCAACATACCCTTACTCAGGAATATGAAGTCAGAAACACAAATGGATGTTGCCATGTACTGATAGCAATCAACAGAGAGAATGCCGCTGATATGTCAGGGACAAGTCCTGTGTGGGGAACAGACAAAGCATAACAGCCAATCCTCTGGCCATCATGTGGATAGGCCCACAGTTGAGAGCTATGCTGACAGACTAGCATGTACACACAAACCATGTAAAACTAGCAGTATTCAATTCATATAACAGCAATACTCACGCACTGTTCCTAGGTCTGGAACCTTATACAAACATGTAGTTGGTCTGTGTGCACAAGTCCTGTTGTAAGAGGTATAGCTACCTGCTGTCTGTAACACCGCTACCCACACACAGGAAGGATGTCTTCCATACAGGAAAGGTAAAGGGACAATGCCCACACTGCCACTGCATACAACAAAATAAAATGTGTACTGCTACTGATTGTTGCATTGCCATGACACTGATATGGGTACTACAGTAGGCATGCTTATCACATAGTAATCAGAGAAGTGTACAACTGTGTTATGACCCACTGTCCATGCCTACCAGTAACATCTATATCAACACCCATATACACTGGATATTAAAGTGTACACATCCCATTTGGAATGCCAGGTCTATGTGCTGTATGCCAGTGAGACCACAGGAAGTTATGTCAAAATGTTTCTCACCTCAAATGTGAGCCATAACCTGTAAAATTCTATTTAAAAAGAAACAAAGCTGTTTTATGGAAGGTGAGCAACCATTGCCAAGTGAAAATGTGATTTGACATTAGAGTACAAACCATGACAAATGGATGCTGCAATCATCTCAGCAGGTGTTTACACAACATACCAGTGTAAGGGTGTGCACACACATTCAACTGGCTTACTGTACTGAGTATTACTTCCCATATGCTGGACGGACGGGTTCATAACCCAGATACTACCCATGCTATGGAATAGACTTCCCATATACATCAAGCAGAGCACCTCACTGGCCCTCTTCAAGTGAAATCTTGATGAGTGGATGGGAAATAGAAAATTCACCACAGGGATCACCCCAGTGGCTATACTCAACAGAGGCACTGGAAACTAAGGATAGGTAGCATGATGCCAGGGTAATCCCATGGACTAGGCTTGTAAAGGCTCCAGGGCCATTAGGCTAGTACACACCTATGAACCTACGAACGTATATGTTTACACAGGACAGGTTGTTATGTTCCCTATTGAACTGAGCAGGCTATAGGACACATCACAGGTGGGGATTGTGTTGACATGTGCTTTTGTGGGGTCATATTCCAATTGCACAAGTACCATGCATTGTAACAGGGGTGTGTAAACTTCATATCCACTGTAGCTATATGGAATCAGCAGTACCTTACCTGTATAACCATCCTCCATCAACGATAGAGTAATTCTCCTTGGTGGACACCACCAAGACACAAAGCACATAATAGTTTGCTATTGTGGCTGTACAAGGACACATAGGTGCAGACCACAACTTGGAAGAAGTGCACCTCTATCTGAGCAAGCATGTAGGTTCACAGGTGACCTCCTGTAAGTCTGACTATGACTAGAAATTAGACATATGCAAACCACCAAGGCCAGTTGCAACAATGTCTACACATATGTATGCAGCCTCAGATCCAGTAACACAAGTCAACCTGTACTTGGGGTAAAGCACACCTCATACAAATATGCCATGGATGCAGGCAATCTGCATCAGATGATAGGTGGGAACAGTGGCACCCTGTCCACAATAGTAGTACAGGGGAGATATGCACATCACCCACACTCCTGCCCACATCAGTGGTGAGCATGGACATAATTCTGACAGCAAGTCTCCATGGGGCATGAGAACATCACAGTTTGCCTCCTACATTAACACAGGCATGTGCTCACAGCCCCTCACACACTACAGTCAGACACACTCATGCCAGCATCCACACATCATCCACATGGAAGATGGCCACTGTCATCCCTCTGCACAGAAATGAATGGTGTGGAGTGGATTATGCCATTAAGTGTCCAACATTTGGGGAACTGGACAGGTAAGGGCTAGGAATGTAATGCAAGATGTACAAGCCATGATAGCTTACAGTGTTATGGTATAGTCTGGATTATTTGCAAGTAATACCCACTGTTGATGTGCATGTGGACAACTGTATGAGGTCCTCTGACCTTTTTTTCCTGTTTATGTCTTCCAGGTACAATGTCCCAGGAATGCCTGCCCGCATAGACACCCCTGGAAAATTATGCTATAATCCAGTTCCTCATAGTCCATCATGCCATCCTCTTCAGGCGCAGGGCCCATGATCTACAGGAGAGGACCGCCTTGTGGAATAAGCTCTTCCACAGGGTAAACAATGTCAGCCTGCACAACCGCAATTATGAGCAGGTATGGCATCTCTGCATGGATCTGATCCATCACACTCGTCAAAGTGCTGCTGCAGTTAGGAGGGACCAGCTAGCCACAGGTGGGGGTCATGCCATCCAGCCCCCACTGGCACATGCCAAGGAGCTCCTCACCAGCCATGGGGCATCCACCTGCCAGCCTAGCTAGCAAGCTGAATTGTGGAGGTGGGTGCCACCCACGCGATGGACAAGGAGCATGCAGGTAAGGCCCCAGGGCACATTAGTAGACCACTGTTGCTTATCCATTTTCATCTGTAAAGTATCTACATGCATATGTCAGATAAGATAGTCTGTTGCTGCAGTGTAGTAATGAACAGGAGTGCATAATCTCTAGTATTGTGGATTTGTCCTGTTGATGTGCTGAAATGCTGCTCCCACCCTGTACCAATGTCACAGGTGTGCCTACTGACATTACATCTCTCACACAACTATTTAGGTCCCTCTGGTATACAACTGGGGCAACAGCCTGTAGCTGGTAAGTATGAAGTTGTTTGGTTCAGGTTTGCCAATACACAGGCCATATTATGGCCATGCTATTTGCCATGCACACCTTTAACACACCTACCCATAATGCATGCTGTACATGTTCACTTATTGTTGCTGTTAACTGCACTGCATCACAGTGGTCACCATGGTGGCATATCTGAAGGGTATGTAAGAGTCCTGCACTATACCTAACAACCTGTCAGTGCAAGATGTGTGGACAGAGATGAACATAGTGGTAGGACAAATGGCCAACAGTAGGGACATGTCTGAAACATTACCGTTATACAGTGGCTACAACAGTGTATACACCACTATTACAATGGCAACTGTTCATGATCTAAACAACGGCAAATCACAATACCATATTCCACACCTTTTACAACCTATAATGTGATCCTAAGATGAGCAATGAATGTGTAATATGGAATCCCATGTTAGGACAACAAATATGGGGAATATATACCTTAGCATACACTGGAAGCATATGTATGCGCATACTCCAAATAACATATTGTGGAAGCAGCTTGTGAGGTACTAACAGCATTCACTCTTCTTGAGTACACACCTTCCATCAAGTACAGGGCCTCACTGTCACACCAAGTAATGGTCTGCTGGCCAAGAAGTATGTGCATGACATTTGCCCACTCACCTGCAGCAGAGGCAGCCGTGGCTTGCACACATCTTACAAACCATAAAATGTATCCCATATCCAAAAGGTGGCACTCAGGAGTGGGAAAAGTAGCCTTACCTCACCATTGCATATTATTTATTTATTTATTTATTTATTTACATTTGTTGACCGGGAATGTCCGACTGGACGCAGGTCCATTTTCAGTGGAGGCCCGGGGAGAAAAGCTCCACAAATTAAAATATTACAGACATAGTTACAGATTAAGAATCCTAGCAATTAAAATATTACAAACATACAGATGATAAACATAGTACATTCAGTAGATAACTAGCATCTGTTCTATCCACAAAGTCATAGCAGATATTAACAATTGTTACAATAAGAAGTTACTGCCATATAATAAGTAGATAGGCATGGAAGTATCAGAGCTTTCTGTAATCAAAGGTAGTTTGTGTGGTGGAAGAGAGGTAGAGAGTAGATGGAGTGGGAGAAGTTAGAGGGGAGAGTTACAAGGGCATAGCCGGCATGTTTTTAGGTGCGCTTTAAGTAAAGCTTTGAAGTGGGTGCATGATGGTAGAGAGGTTATTGTGGGGGGGGGGTGTTCCATAATGTGGCTATAGCGCTGGAGAATAGTGCTTCTCCAGCAGTGTTATTGGCTCTAGTAACCTGTAATTGATTTTTGTTGCTGAATCATAATGGTCTGGTGGTGAGATAGGGTTGGAGTAGATACTGGAGGGATGGGACCATTAGAGGATGTATAACCAGTTTGTGGGCAAGTGTAAGTTGATACCATTGAAGGAGGTGAGAGAGTTCTAGCCAGCCTAGTTCAGTAATTGAGAGACAGTGGTGACTGTGGTTGGATGCCCCAGTGGCGAATTTGGTGATTTTGTTGTAGCAGGTCTCGAGTTTATTTAGATCACATTGCTTTAGGTTGGTATATATTCGAGAGACATAAAGTAGGGTGGAGATAAGGTGCGAATTTGCAACTGAAATCCTAGCTGCTTTGGTGAGGAGTTGCTTATTTCTGTATAAGGCTCCTAGTTTTTGGTGGTCTTTGTTTATGGTCATGGATATGTGAATGTCAAATTTGAGATTGTTGTCTATTTCAACTCCTAGCAATTTGGTGTGATCAGTTGGGTGGATAGTGGTGTTGTCTTTTGCTGTGCTGTTAAAGTGAGAGTTGTTTTGAGTATGTTTGGTGGGTTCGAAGATGAGGAGTTTAGTTTTGTTTGTGTTGAGTATTAACTGGGCATCGGATAGCCAAGTTTCAACAGAGGAAATGGCATGCTGTGTGACCTTTTGCAGTTCGGGTAGGGACTGGGTGGAGCAGTTGATGGTTGAGTCATCTGCATATTGTATGAGTGTGCCATGTTTGGTGGCAGAGGCTAGATTTTGGTGAAAATAGAGATGAGTAGGGGTCCAAGGATGGATCCTTGAGGAACACCAATAGAGAAAGGTAGTTGGGGAGATATGTCATTTTGCCATACAACAGATTGCTGGCGGTCCGACAGGTAACTTTGAAACCAGTTGGTGACTGATTGAGAAAAGGATAGGTTATTGAGTACAGAGAGGAGTTGTTTGTGCGGGACCATGTCAAATGCTTTAGATAGGTCTAGGAAAGTTGCAGAGGAGAGATGGCCATTGTTTTTATGGTAAAGGGTAGTGTTAGTAAAAGAGAGTAAGGCAGTGGTGGTGCTATGGTTTGGTCGGAAACCATGTTGAGTATCAGAAAGGAGGTTGTTAGTAAGGAGGTAGTCTGAGATTTGAGAGTGAATGCATCTCTCTAGTATTTTGGAGAGTGGAGATAGAATTGCTGTGGGGCGGTAGTTGGTTAGATCTGTGGAGGGGCTGCCTTTGTGAAGGGGAATGATGTGTGATATTTTCCATAGTGTAAGGATGTAGCATTCTGACAGAGATCAGTTAATCAAGATGGATACTGGGTAGGTTAGGGCGTCAGCTACAATTTGTAGGAATTCACTTGGGAGGTTGTCTACTGCTAATTTTGTGGGTTTAAGTTTAGTTAAGAGTTTTCTTATGTTGGAGGTAGGAATGGGAGAAAATGAGAAGAGTGTGGGGAGATTACTGGGTGAAGGTGTGGGGTGTAGGTGCGGGGGGTTGTGTTGTCTACCTAGTGATAGTATGGCTTGTGTGAAGTGTGTGTTGAATGAGGTAGCAATATTTTCTGAGGAGTGAGGAATGTTAGGTGCAGGGGTATTGATTTTACCTGGGTGAAGGATGGAGTTTATGGAGGTCCAGAATTGTTTGGGGTTGTGTTGGGAGGAGTTGAGGGCAGACTGGTAATATTGGATTTTGTCCTCCTTTATTAGATTTTTTACTCTATTGTGTAGTTCTATGAATTTCTGTCTAGCTGAGCGGGTTTTGGTTTTGCACCAGTGTTCCCAGGCTTTATCTCGATTTTTCATTTCTGACCTAGTGGTTTTCTGTAGCCATGGGGAGGGTTGGGCTTTAGTTCTGATAAGTCTTATGGGGGCATGGTTATTTAGGATGCTTAGGAAGGTAGTATTGAAAAATTGGACTGTGTCATCTAGGCTGAGGTATTTTAGAGGGTGCCAGTTACATTCTTTGAGGGATGAGATGAATGTGATTGGGTTAAAGTTTAGTTTTTTATGTATTTGACGGTAGATGACTGGTTTAGTGCAGACAGTCATGTATGTGTGTATGAAGTATGGGACAACATTAATGTTGAAAATAAACAGATACCCATCCAAAACAGATGACAACACATGTTGCAAACTGGTCATGAAGGCTGCACAGAAACATGCAGCAACACTGAGGGACTTGCAGAAATGTCTAGCAAGTACTGCCTGTGCAGTACCTGTGTCAGTAATCACCTGGAATCTGCATAAGTGTGGCTTATGGGTTAGGGTAATCAGGCGGAAGAGTTATTCCACAGGCAACATCATCCAGGTCTCTCTACAGGTAGCATATGCATAACATCAAGTCTCTGAAAGGCACCCATTGACATGGTTAACCATCAGTTAATGTTAGATATACTTAAATCACTGTCACTTGATACTCAAGCACTCAAATGGTTCATATCCTACCTAGAGAATAGACAACAAGCAGTTCTCTGGGATAGTAGCTTATCCACTCAACTCCCCATCATCCTGGGAGTCCCACAAGGATCAATCTTGGGACCTCTCCTTTTTTCCATTTTTATTAATGATCTGAGTGCTTCCCTTTCCCTAACCACCACCTTACAATATGCCGATGACTCAACACTAATCTGTACTGCTGACTCCACTACCGAACTGCAGACCAATACCCAAAAAGTTTTTACCTTAGTTGAAAATTGGTTCCACAACCACCGTCTCCTCCTCAACCCTAACAAAACTAAGTTATTATTGTTTACTCCTACACAAAAGTCTTCCCCTATCTATTTCACAGTTACATCCAAAAATGGAACTATAATAGCACCAGACACAACCACTAAACTTTTGGGTGTAACAATTGACAATAATCTTAACTTTGACTCACACATTAATTTGACCATTAAATCTATAAATAGAAAACTTGGCTCCCTATGCAGGCTTAAACCCTTTCTTACTCCCTCAGCTAGGACCACTATTGCTCAAGCACACCTTATATCCACCCTTCTCTACGCCTCTCCCATCTGTTCCAACCTTTCCAAAAGCAATCTGAACAAACTATCAACCGCATATAATAATATAGCTAGATTTGCTACTGGTTCTGCATTTCATACCCATCACTGCCAAAACCTTAAACAACTAGGATGGCTGGAATTATACAATCAGTTTATTCTTCAGCAACTTATAATTACCCATAAGATCTTATATCATCCAATAAACTCTTGCATACTCTGTAACATTATCAAACCTTATAAAAGTCTTCCAACACTACGTTCAGCAAGCAAGGTACTAGTAGCCTCCATTAAATCCAACAATAAATCTGGGGACTGCCTATTTACTAACTTTGTTGGAACCAGCTGGAACAAACATCTTACATCACTTACATCAACACCCCTTTTTAAGAAACAACTAAGAACTTTCCTTCTATCTCAGTGGCTATGCCCTTGTACTAATCCTGACTAACCTGTTTTTCTTTCTTGCCTATCACCTCTATGTCCTTATTACTCTTACCAATTTTCTTTGTACTTTTCAGTATCACCCTGCAAGTATGTGACTTTTTCTAGTAACAAAAAGTACTTAAACTCTTTGTTTCAATAAAATACTTCTACTCCCTTTTTCCTTACCAGCTCTGATTCATCTGTTATGGCCTTCGCTGCAGGCTTTCAGTTAACAACTTGTTAACAGACATACCCCTATGTATCTCCTTATTCTACCTCTCAGTGATATCCTGTTGTAATTCTGCTTATTTAAGAAGTTTTTCGGCTAAACAAATTGTCAAATTTTGATCTTAATGGAAATGTCTTGTATTCTTTCTCACCTGGCTACACCTATGTATTGGAGCTGTTTTTCTCCAATTTGTTGCTAATATAGTATTGTTTTTTGCTTAATTTAGATTCAATTTAACATATTGAAATCGAATTGTGCTTTAACTATGTAATTTTGGAGCTTTTCTCCCCTGGCCTTTACTAAAAATGGACATATACCCAGTTGGACTAGCCCGGTCAACAAATGTAAACTAAAATAAAATAAATTAAATATTGTAATATGAAATGGTGTCATGAGACCAAGGCTGAAATCTAAAGACAATATTCATAAAGATACATGTGGTGCACAAGCAACACCTGCCTCCACCTCAGGATTACCATCCCCATTTTTACCTTGCTGGTGCCAGTGTACACCTTTAAGTTTGCTGTTCATTAGCAGGAACTAGGCCAGTAGACATGGCATTCAGAATTTGGAACACTGCAAAATAACACTCATGTGTGGCCCATTGTTGTCAAGCATCTGCAATAAGGTTGAAGATGGGAGGGATGTCATCCTGAAACACAACAGTGAACTGAAGCATACATACAAAGCTCACTAAGAATGGCTGTATCTGAAAACAGTAAAGGTCATGAATTGTGCCAGACATAACCCTGACTCCACAGCAATAGTGAAGCCACTGTGTGACCTCCAAGGGCTGTGCACATGAGCTGACCTTGCAATCCGGCAGAGTTGGGGGACATTTTTAGGGTGGAGTGACAAAATAATGGCAAGTGAAGATGGGCGATGCTAGTATACCCCTTCCACAAATAGTGACTGCTGTAGTTCACTTACCAGGTGCTGCAACAAACCATTGTGTTAAGGGTGTGCACACTTATGCAACCCACATATAGTATGCATCCCATTCAGCATCTGCACGACTAACACATTTGTTTGATACTGCATTGGACTGCATAGGTCATATGTCACATATCAGGTGTGTGCAATGTTAACATGTGAAGTATTGTGGCCCCACTGCATACCAAGGAAGAGGCTGGCATGTCAACAAGGGTGTATACACTCCTCATATCCACATTAAGCTTTGAAGGTTGTCAGTGTAATCAGATTTTATTGCTCATACATGCACTGCTGATGATGAGATATGCAAATCAGAGTTCAGGCATTAACTATTGGCAGCAGTCCTCATATCATCTCAGGTATGTGTCAGACAAACACATAGGGGCTGTGAACAACAGAGCAAACATAACTGCCACACATATACACATTCAGCAATGGTGTGTACACTCATGAGGTATGGTGCACAGTACATGCCAGTGTGCTGTACAGGTGCACAGCAATACTGTGTACATGGGTGCAGTGTGTTCCAGAGGAAAGGGCATCAGCTATTAACACAACTCATGCATCACAGAGATGTATAATGTTGGTAACAAGGATTGAGTATGGCTGCAGTGCATGCTGTTGAGTGCCATATGTCATGCATGTTGACTGTTGGGTAATGAGAGGTCTGTGTAATATCTTTGTGCCACCTTACCTGTAAGTGTGTGTGTGTGTGTGTGTGTGTGTGTGTGTGTGTGTGTGTGTGTGTGTGTGTGTGAGTGTGTGTAGAGGTAAACCATAATGTACAGGTCTTAAATTACATTTTTTGTTTGCCCCTCACAGGTGGTGAGGTGGGTCAGGGTCCCTCCTGCAGGCAAACTGATGTTTGTGTCCATACATACTCTGACAATGATGATAGGCATGGTGAGGCATAGGCAGTGTTGTCAGCAGCTGAAGCTGTGCCATTGGTTGACATCCCAGTTTGAGCCACCTCATCCCTGCACACAGTCACATTGCCTATGCATACCCTATCACCAGTGGCCATAGATGAGGGACAGTTGGTGGGTGGTGGCATGGGACAGGACAGTGTGGGGACTATAGCAAGTGTGTCTGTACACAGCAGCCATGACCGGTGAAGTATCACACAGGCAGATGTACAGGGGTGCTCGTAAGAGGGCTGCTGGCCATCATGCCCCTGGCAGAAGTGCCACTGCAGGTTTCACGAGACGCATGTTTTGGGCCATCATAGAGGCACAGGCACATATGGAACATTACACTAGACAGAATCTGAGGCTCCAGAGGGCTACTCGTTCTGCTGTACTTGACAAATCCATGATCTTGCAGGTGCCCACCATCATTTTGCAGAGGTCCTGGATAGACAGCTGAGTGAGATGGTGAGAATCCTCGACCATGTGGTGTCTGTGGTAGAACATGTGGTGGGAGTAGGGTGGTGGCCATGTGGATGTAGGTCAGCAAAACCAAAAGATGGTGGTCTACATGGATTTGAACCAACTCACGGCCGCTCCTGTAGTGGCAGTACCAGCAACAGCAGTGCAGGGGGGTACTGCCCACACCACAGTGCTGCAGGACTTGTGCACGTGGTCCTAGCTATTCCCAACAGGGACGTGGATCCAGTGGACAATTGTCATCGTCGGGGGAGAGTAATATATCTGGGCTTCTGCCTGGTAGTGCCTGTGAAACCCCTGGCAGCCACAGTTCCCGTGTCCATGGCCAGAGACAGTGAAGTGTAAATCCTGCTATATATGGTCTGCCGCTGTCCAACAAACCCCTGTATAAGGCAGCTACATGGCAGGTATGTGTGCATACATACACACACACTTCAACAACACAGCTAGGGCACCTCCATGCCTACACACACCACATCTACACAGCCCATTTAATAAAGAACCCTCTAACCCAGACACATGATGTCAAGCAAATGGCTCAGCCTAGGGCTCTGGCAAACCCGCAACACACCCTGTGCATATGATGATACCTGTGCTACATCCCTGTCATTCATACCATAGATGCAGGGACATGCTGATACGGTTCTGATGCACAGGGTGAATGTTCTAAGATTTAACAATGTAATGCTGTTTAACATGTTTTCAGCTGGAATGATTAATGCTTACACGTCAGGGTGTGTAGCTGTCCAGCCATGATGCATTATACCTGTTATTAACATTGACTGGTTGTGGTCTCCATAATGTATTCGGTTTGTGTTCTAGGTGTCTGTGTGTCAGCACGATGTTGGCTGCTGTCCTTTCCTACAACGGGTGTAACACTGTGGTGACACATTGATTGTGTCATATCCCGGGTACAGCTGAACACAGGTAACAGGTCTGTATAACAGTTACTGCATGTGCCGCATGGCTGATAGGTCTGAGGGGTGTATACAGGTGAGTGCATGGTGGCTGATGTCAGCAGCTCTTCTACAGTGGGCAATTGTAAGTGTACTGGGTGGCACACACCAAATGTCTGTGAATAACACACACACACACACACACACACACACACACACACACACACACACACACACACACACACACACACACACACACACACACACAGGCTTTGGTGTTGATGCAATACACAGAGAATACTGTTCACATGGATGTACTTCATTTTGCAGTGAACTCATTTTGGCCTATGTAATTTCACCCAGACCAAATTGCCAAAATATCACATCAGGAAATAATCAGTTTGCTAGTTTAATGTCATTGACGATGGTACTGGCAGGGTATATGTCCTCTTCCCCAATGTAGTGCATTCCTGGAGTTGGTAA
Source organism: Protopterus annectens (assembly GCF_019279795.1). Taxonomy (NCBI): domain Eukaryota; kingdom Metazoa; phylum Chordata; order Ceratodontiformes; family Protopteridae; genus Protopterus; species Protopterus annectens. Next base: position 1,088,202,431 of record NC_056732.1, on the reverse strand, counting down.
GCATAGATGTGCTTTTGTGAGTGGCACAGACCCTACTTTGGATGGTGTGTGGTGGTGTAGAACCACACATAGTGTGATTAACATCTACTTAACCTGATAACATAAACTATACAGTATAACAACACACTAAGCGGGGGATACCCACAACAATATCCCCAATGTGGGTGGCTGTGGCCACAACAACCACATCCATGTATATATACCATCTCCTGTATTGCTGTACAGCTGTACAGTGAGGAAGAGGGCATGTACACATCCACTACTAGTTTTGCTTGAATGTATTTCCACAAGATGATTGCTTTGAAATATTACCTTTAGCCAGTAAGTTCTCTGGCAAATGATCTCCTGGGACATATATTTTCTGCAAATTAAAGTAGATCCCTTTACATACACACACTTACTTGGCAACACTGAGATTAGAACCCCTACCTAGGTACTTATTGCTACTAATGCCCATAGGGTGAAGAGTGTAACAAGGTACATTTAACGTCAATTACAGCAGCAGCCATTTCTAAGTATGGTAATGGGGGGGTGTAGTGGGAAAGACCCTCAGGGTATTGTCAACTACAAGTTTACAAACAAACAGATGCTGTTATTCTCAGTAATGCACACTGGCGCATTTGTTGGTACTGGGATCCATAGGTTGTTCCTAGGTGTGTACCAGGATAATGTCCATGGAGAGATGAGAAGAGTAGGGCATGTGGGTACACTGGTATCATGCCACCTGACAATTGTCAGCAGGCCATCTATCAGCTGATGACACTTGAGTGATCCCTCTGGTGACAGTTAAATTCAACATCCAATCATCTAGTTTTCTCTTGCAGAGGGTCAGTGAGGTGCTCCAATTGACATGTATGCAACATGTATTACATAATATGGCCAGTGTCTAGGTTAGAGAACTGTACCCAAGCATGTTCTGTTGATTGTGATAGTCTGGTTGAGGTATCCATGGCATGTGGTGCATACAGGGTGGGGTTTCCTAGCTGTGGCATTCATAACACAGCTGGGCAGACATGTCAGTGTCAGTCAATCATAGATTACCTGTAAGCAGCCAAGATGGATACCTGACATCTGCACATCTGTACAGAGGACAGACAGAAATCAGCTAGCCAACAGATTATGCATTAGGATGGATGTTTTGACATATAGACATCTGACACTGATAGGCATGCCATTACTACTTGACAGTAGCCCCCAATCACATGTCCTAAACACATAGTAGTCTACAGTTAATATCCACATATAAGATCAATATCCAATAGGAGATACTTAATAACATACAGCTCACAAACCAAGAAACAATAGTCAGTACTCAGAGTCCAGCTTTGCATGCAGGGGTGTATGGTTCCAGTACGGCAATCTGCACTCTACTCTTACTTGGAAAAGCACTGTGAAAAGTAGTAAAGTAATGATATAATACATGCAAGTGTGACTGCATATATCCTGAGATACTACCCATGTATGTATGAAACACATACAAAGAGAAAAGATTGTTGTACTAGCGAAGTATACTCAGGTGTCCCATCCAGTATACTCACACCCCTTGCTACTGTAATGACAGCACATAGAAGCATGTTATGTACATGGAATTAAATACACTTATTAAAGATGTCATTACCCTGCTATTTTATCAGACTGGAATGTGATCACTGGTTAACAGGGCTGAGCTATGCTTAGCAGGTGTAAGCATCACTTAAATGTAAATGCCAAGCACATTTGCGCACTAGTAAGTGAAGCCTACATGGTGTAAGCACCTATTAATTTAACCGTAAGTTAGCGCCACTTACCACCGCACAAACCCACGAAAACCCACTTAAATCTGCTCAAAACTGCCTTAACCACTCTGTATCCAACAGTCCTTGTTCTGCCTAGCAACAAAATAAACAGCCTTTGCAGGTCTTGAACCCAGGATCCTATACACTATAGTCATAGTAGTTAACCACTAAGCCATCTGAGCTATGAAGATGTCTGTTGATTTTTGAAATATATCATTCAGTACACATACTGGATAGTAGTGAACAACTGCTTTGACTACTACAATTGTTTAGTACCTGTAAGTGAAAATAGTGTTGAATCAGTCATGTTTTTATATCTAAATATACACATATCACATAAATATGGTGGGATACATCTGGGAAGGGATATACAACACTCATATTTACACATAACAAGGATATGGATATATATACATATGTAGATATATGTATACATGTGCATACACACACATATATATTTATATATATATATATATATATATATATATATATATATATATAAAAAATATATATATATATATATTCATATATATATATATATATATATGTGTGTGTGTATATATATATATATATATATATATATATATATATATATATATATATATATATATATATATATATATATATATATATATATATATATATATATATATATATATATATATATATATATATATATATATATATATATATATATATATATATATATATATATATATATATATATATATATATATATATATATGTACATGTGTATGCATGCATGTGTATATATATATATATATATATATATATATATATATATATATATATATATATATATATATATATATATATATATATATACATATATATTATATGCCGATAACATGTAGTGGAGTTATACTTCAGCCCATAAGTCACAACCTCTTAATGCAATGGAATGTAATGTAAGTATCGCAGGTATAAATGCAGAATGTTGCTAAGTAACAAGGGTTGTATCAACAGACATGTGTAGGAAGTCACTTCTGATACTGACATGTACACCATCAGTTACTGACAGACATCATAAAATCATCATAGTGAAGTACCACACAAATCACAGTAATGATCCTGTGGAATACAGCAGAAATATTACCACTAAATGTGGACAGTCTGACACAATCTGGTCAGTCCAGAGATATACACAGAACTCCTTAGTGCAAGATGTGTGGACCAAGCCTGACAAAGGGGGGTAGTTACAGCCATGAAAATGGGGATATCACACAAATACTGGAATAGATAAGCTCACACAGTTGATGCATTCACACCCTCCTGTCTGTCCTAACACATATTAACAGGAGGAATAGAGTTCCCAAGCCCACATACTTCACACTAGTTAGTGACATATATCTTTACAGCATCCCACTGCTTTTTCAGAAATACACAACACATATGGTGGCCAGGCAACAGTGCACCTGACAAATATCTGGACATAACATCAAACTAGGTAAGTACACTGAGCTGCTAGGCATGTCACAAAGCACTGTGTAAACTACAGGCAGACTGCCACAACACTGACACAAGTTTCCTATGAGGGAATACGCATGTACTTGCAAATATAGCAGGCACTGCAGTCATGTAACAACATGTAGTAACAGACACCAGTGTGAAAGTGCATACCCCCAACCAGTCACAACATAGTCACAGCCACATTATGGTAAGCCTAATTAATAGTACAGTATATGGACTGTATGACCATCCTCATATTTGCCACTCATGCACTAACCCTAAATATACTGGCCCAATTCACAGTGTAGTCTGATACCTGACTGTGAGACAGGACATGTCTCAGTCTGGCCCTACAAACATATACACTGATAGGGTACCAGAAACTGGAGGAGCATGCAACATCAGATAAAATAGGACCAAGAACCCTGACATCTACCACAGTCTGTACACAGCCAAGTAACATATTCATAATACACTGCTACACAATACTAACACTCTATCAACAATCACCATAAGTACACATACCTCACTACTGTACAGACTACAACAGAATGTCCAGGGCTTGTCCCCAAATATAAGGCCTACTCTACATAACATGTCTAGCAGTCTGATATATCACTGGCTTGTTATCAGGAATGATGTCAGTAAATAATGATATACTGTACATATGCACCTCTTACTGCATGACATATGGACAAAGGGTGACAGACTTGTGGGACAGAGGCACAAACAGATCCAATATTGACATATTGCTGTGATAAACTGAGAAAATTCCTGGTGCAATAGGGTTTGTTGTGACATATCTCTTCTGAGGGATATGAAGTCAGTAACACACATGGATGTCACCATGTACTGACTGCAATCATCAGAATATGTTACTGCATTTCTAAAGATAGAAAATGTGTGAGTAACACATCACATCTAAGACTCAAAACTCTGGCCAGTCTGCAGATAGCCCTACAGGTGAGAGTTTCCTCAACCACATAACACTGTCATGCCAGACTTTAAATCATGTAGAACAGCCATTTCCACACAAACCCTGTTAAACCAACATTATTTCAAATGTAGAACAGCAATACTTACATTCTGTCCCCATGTCTAGAACTTCCCCTCCTGTTTGTTGGCCTGTCTCCACAGTGTATGTTGTAAGAGGTACTTCCAACTACCCTCTGTGATTCTGTTTGTCAGACACTCACATGAAGTCCTGCTCACAGTGAAGGAAAAGGGCCAACACCCACATGAAGTGCTTAGTTACAGGAGTTTGTTTCCATGCAACTGGCTATAGGAATGATACCACAGCTGTTCCCCATGCAATTAGCAAACGGGGACTCCAATTCATGCACAGGCCATCAGCTGATCATGAGCATTACCTACAAAAGTCAAGCTGCTGCCTATGCAAAACAGATGTACTTTTCCACATCCACCAGAAAGGAAAAGAGAGAGAGAGAGAGAGAGAAAGTAAGAAAAGTAGGGAGTAAGAACCAGGCGTGTCTGTGTATGATCCGTGGGTGGAGAGTGGTATCTGGGTACTATAATGGTTGCCTATGTTGTTTCCTAATCCATACTGTCACATAGTAATTGCATATGGCTGTGGCTTATCTACAACAACCTCTACAGTGTTTGAAAACTGTTGGCCTTGTAATGTGGACATTGGGACATATAGATCCTCATTATAATGACGTATCAAAACCCACACTGCAGTGGATCCTGTCATTACACAATCACCCCAACACCCACACAGGATACTAATGACACACAAAAGCACACATTTACCAGTAGTGCGTTTCAAACCTCTACCTAACTATGTATTGTTATTACAGTGTTACACAGTTATTGCACATGCCACAGAGCTTATATGTTGAAGGGCTGTCCAAAGGTATCTTTGAAGGTGAGTGACATCAGCAGCAGTGCTAAAGGAGGGGTAAGGGAAGTGTAGTAAGTGTGAATGTCCACAAAATCAGGTGTCATCAAAGACAGACACACTCTTTCACAGAAACACACACATTATCACAGTTGGCAGGATCAGGATTCAAATTCCTACCTCACTAGTTTGTTACACTACAGTATTACACAGTTATCACAAGAGCCACAGAGTTTATAGGGCTGAAACATGGCCATAGGGTTATTTCAAGGTGACTAACATCAGCAGGCATGCTAAAGTCAGTCAATGGGAGGTGTAGTGAGTGTGAATGTCTTCAAAATCATTCATCTCCACACACACACACACACACACACACACACACACACACACACACACACACTTGCAAGTACTGAGATCCATAGGTTCATTGCTACACAGGTGTGTAGTAGGTGGATGGGCCTGAAGACTGTACAAGGCTAGGCCAAGAGAATACCTTGGTATCAGGTCACATGACAATAGCCTCCAGTGTGGCTCAGGGTTATAGTCCCTGGAGTGGTCTCCAGGGGTGGGTATTGTATTCACCATCCACTCATCTGGGCTACTATTGTGGGTGGACAGTAATGTGCACTGCTTCCCATGTATGTGATCTATATTCCATAACATGGACAGTGTCTGGGTTGTGCACATGCCCCACACCCATGTTCTTTGATGTGTGGAAGTGTACGTGAGGTCTCTGGGACATGTTGTGTAGACAATCTTCTGATGTAGCATTCCTGATCTCAGTTGGTGAGACCTGGCTATGTAACTGGGGTTGTGCTTGCAACTGCATTGACAGCATGATATGGATATTCAGTGGAATTACTGACATCTATCTATACAGGGCATGTGTATAAGGCATGGTATTTCCTTTGTGGATTACATTTGCAGACTCTACAGTTGTTGCAGGTGTCCACTGGGGAACATCGCAAAAGGGCCACTGTACACATTTATTTGCCTACTGAGGGGATGAAACAGGGTGCCATGTCCTTTTACTTGCTGGATAACACACACTCAGTCAGGAGATGTAACACATCAAAGTACTTTCCAATGTCCATGGCACTGTTGTGGTCAACAGACATGTAGTCCACTGCAGTCACACCATGGTTACTATCTGTAAGGCAGTATTCAGGGAACTAACAATATAGTGGTTGTTGCCTAGCCAAGTGTGTTTGTGTATGAGACGTGGGTGGAGAGTGTTCTCTGAGTAATAGAAGGGTTGCCTGTATCTTTCAACAGTCTATAATGTCACATGTAGTGCTATGGATGGTCTACACCAACCTCTCTGGGAATTGACATCTGTTGTCCTTGCAATGTGGACATTGTGACATATAGTGGGTCCTCAACAACCTGCCCCACAATGGATCCTGTTATTAAAAAATCACACCAACCTCCACACAGGATACTGATGACACACACGGCGGTACTCAGATTCAAACCCCTACTTAGCTATGTATTGCTACTATAGTGTAGCACACTTATTGCATGTGCCACAGAGCTTATAGGATAGATGTTGTCCCAATGTACTTCTAAGGTGAGGAGCATCACCAGCCCTTGTAAGTACTGGCATTGGGTTATATATTGGTGAGAGATCCCAAAAATAAGTTTACCCTACATACACATTTACATTTGCCAGGGGTGAGGTTCAAACCTCTATCTAAGAATAGCTCCAGATCATTATGTTATACATTTACCACATGCACCACTGGCCTTACATGGTTTAGGGTTGGCAACAGATACTTCTAAGGTGGATGATATCTGCAGGACTGCTAAAGTCAGGCACTGAGATGTGTACTGGGTGTAAATGGGGCCAAAATCTTTGAGGTACAGACATACATATGTACACACACAAACACTTGCATGGATGATATTCAAACCCATACATATGCAGTTACAGCTACTACAGTGTTCCACATTTATGGCATGTGCCATGGAGCTTACATGCTGGAGAGCTGTGCCAAGGTATCTTTGAAGGTGACTAACATCAGCAGCAGTGCTAAAGGTGGGGAGAGTAGTAAGTGTCAATGTCCATAAAATCAGGTATCATCAAACACACACACACTCTTTCACATAAACACACCCAGTTTCACAGCTGCCATGTCTGGGATTAGAACTACTACCTAACAAATATGCTACTCTATTCCATTACACAGTTATCACAAGCACCACAGAACTTATGGGGTTGGCATTAGTCCAAAGGGTTATTTCAAGGTGACTGATATCAGCAGGCATGCTAAAGTAAGGCAATGGGAGGTGTAGTGACTGTGAATGGCCTCAAAATTATTCATCTCCACACACACACACACACACACACACACACACACACACACACACACACACACACACACACACACACACACACACACACACACACACACACACACACACACACAGAGTTTCACAGTTGCCATGTCTGTGATTATAACTCCTGCATAACTAGTTTTCAACACTACAGTATTACACATGTATTGCAAGTGCCACACAGCTTATAGGGCTGAGACTTGGCCAGAGGGTTATTTCAAGGTGACTGACATCAGCAGGAGTGCTAACATGGGCAATGGGAAGTGCAGTGTGTGTGAATGGGCCACAAACCATTCCTCTGGAAACACATGCGCACACACACACTCAGTCACACACAACTTTACATTTGACAGGACTGGGTATACAAATGCTAGATGAATTCTGATATGTACTATCGTGTTACTCAGTTTTCACAAGCACCACAGACACTATAGGGCTGAGGGCGACCTAAAGCAATGTCTACAGTGATTGACATCAGCACATCATGTGATATTGGCTAATTGGATGTGTGGTGGGTGAGACAGGCCTCATTACGGAAATCTCTCTGTCACTGTCTGTCTCTCTTTCTTCCCCGCATCTCTGTGTGTGTATGTCTGACATATTATAGTGTGTTGGCCTTGGATATGTGGGAGTATTCCTATCCAATGTGTGTGTGCAAAGCATGACTGGTGTACAATGTGGTGTGTGTGCACAGACATCTACCTCTGGCAGATATGTATAGTCCACTGTGTTGTCAGACATGGGCTTCATTTCTCTAAGTGTAGGAGCATGCCCATTATGACCTTCTGTATTGAGTGTGTGAATCCATTCCAGGTAGGTTTTACTCCAATCCAGGGTTTGGTGTTCTAGACCTACAGCTAGCAAATTGTTTCTGCAGGATATCTGTAGATAGGTTGACAATATGGAGTCACAATGGGCAACAGATAAAGGGATACTGTAACTATTGTGTCTGTGCTGCTTGTGTTACATGGTTGGTGTTAGCAGAGATAATCAGACATATGTACTGTTTTACACTGTGATGTATTATGTCATCAACTACTGACAGATATACTTATTTGCTCACAGTTATTTCCTGGGAAATACAAGATGAATGAAGCAGTGTCCAGTATTGTGGTCTGCAGCCTACAAATTCTTGCACACGCATGCCATTCTGGAGGGGTAGCTGCAGACACTTGCTGATGGGTCTGTGTAAATGGTCTAGCACCTTGGTACTGTGGTGGCTGAGGATCCCTTCTTGTACATATATCGACATAACAGAATGGCCATATCCTGCTGTGGCCATACCTCTCAGCTGTAAAGATTCACCCAAGTTACCCAGAGGCAGGGCTCATATATCTGGTTAGTTCCCCTTCACATTGTGCGTTATGAGTAGGTTTGTAGCCACCCATTACTGGGTTTGTAGGCAGGAGTAGTATGGGCACACATCAGTTTCAGACTTCACACACTCCATGACCTCCATGCTTTTACACTCCCCACTCTGTTATTCTATCATCTTCCTAACATTATGCGAGCGATATCTGAGAAGTATCCCTATAGTTATCCCTTCATCCCAGCGGTATTTAGGGGTTGGTCCACAGTTCATGCAGTAAAACATGGTGGGCATGCTACTGGAATTTGTCAACATGGCCTTGCATTTGTGTTCTGTTGAGTGTGTTATGTTGTTATTTGGGACCCCATGAGATAACATACATTGGCACTATAGGTGAGGTACAGGCCTTTGGCAGAGGACTGTAGGCCATTTGGAAATTATGCAAGCCATCTGTAGCAGGACAGTGCATTCTTTCACTTCTACATTCCCAGGCTGTGAGCCACTGGATTCCCCTGCAGTGACAGGGTAGGTGTCTGAGGTGTTAATGGCAATAGCTCCTGTCCATATTAATCCATTGGTCAGGATGCTGGCAGGGTGCTAGGACACACCTGCATGGGACACCTCTTAAGCATGCTGCATTCTGTGGGTATTCCCATACAGAAGTGGGGGTCATACTGTACTCATTCCCAACAGCAAGGATATGACCTGTGATAAACCTGTGTCACAGATATACCTGGGACATTCCCCTTATGCTGCCTTGGCAGTTTCTCATTACTTCATAACTGTGCCTTTTGTGGTCTGTCACTGATTGGCCAGACTACATCAGTATTCCATATTACACAGACAACTAAGTGCTGTGAACCTGTATGTACAATTCCAAAGCTGTGTGCAGTTGACAGTTACATTTTATGTATTCTGTCTAGGGTACTTCCACCTGTGTACTGTGTGTATGTCTGGGCCCACATTCATGGCATGTCCATCTTTCAGATGGTGACAGATATTGACATCTGGACAGTGAGTATGGATGAATGCTGACATGGGTATTGCTGAGAAGCATTGTGGTTGGCACTGCAGTTGTCAGAACATGGCCCTGTCATCAACAGTACTGGCCATAAATCACCGAAACGCAACCCTCCATGCCTACATGCTGACCACTTCCAGACAATATTGAACACACAACAACCCCTGCATATTGTACAAATGCAACAATCTATCCTGTAAATTGGGCCAGCTCAGGTAATCTGTGCTCCACTGTTATTAAACCCACATGTACATGTTACTGCATTTCTACATAGGCTTGTGTGTGTGTGTGTGGGGGGGGGGGCACACCTGACAACTTTAAACATTTTCTATGACTGTACTGGTATTTCAAGTACTCTGTCGGCTTCCATTTCATTTTGTATTCTGGCCTATCATGCAGACTGGAGGCACATCAGTAGAGTTCAGATCTTAGGTTTTATTGACCTACATTTCATTTTCAGAATTCTTACCCTTTAGAACTAAAATACAACTGCCAGACCTGTTGCAGTCTGTCTGTGTAGGTCTGGAGGGGGGCTGTTCACCATTGCCATCAATTGGAGGCCTTAGCCCAGCCTTTCTTTATGGTCATCTACACCTGTCCTGCTGGCTGAGGATGGTGTTGGGTATGTGAGCCTCACTGACATGCATGTGTGTGTCCTATGGACACACATTTGGGCCACCACATGTACTGCAGTGGGATTTGTCACCTTGTCTAGTACTGCCTAGTATGTTGACACCAGTATTTGTTATGGATTTCATGCTGCTCATATAGGTTTCCACTATCTGCTGCCATGCAACTCAGACACCTGATTCCCTTGCATGCTCATGTCCATACCATAGATACAACTATCAGAACAAACTACTCCATTCAGCAATTGATAGGAAGAGTGACTTGCCTTGTGGCTGTGCCAGTACTGAGGATGGTGCTGGAGGGATGACTATGTTGGATGCACATAGTACACTCCCTATAGATGGTAAAGCACAGGTAATGTCATGCTTGGCATCCAATTTACTGTATGTGCGAGTCAGAGAGAGGTGTCATTCCCTGGGTCCCTACCATGTCAGTGTATGTGCTATGCGTTGTCTCTTTGCCAAAGCTTGGGCATACTGGGGATGCCTTCTTCTGCCTGCATGGGCAGGCTCAGGTTGTTCCTCCTCCATGTCCCTCTGTGCCTGTGTTGGCCTTGGCAATGGTGGGGGGGGCTGCGTGGCCTTGCCCCTTCCTTTTCCTTCTGCAGCTGTTTCTGCAGGATCATATTGTGTAGCATGGCACATACTAGGAACATTTGTGTACATGTAACTGGAGAGTACTGCAAGGCTCCACCAGATATGTCCAGGCAGCGGAACCATGACTTGAGCATCTCAAACACACGCTCTGTTATGATTCTGGTTTGTGTGTGTGCCTCATTATGGAGTTCTTATTCAGGTGTGTGTGCATTTCTGATGGTTGTCATCAGCCATGACTCCAGTGCGTAACCAGCATCCCCCACTAGGTGGCTATATGGGATGTCCCCACTGGCAAATGACTGGCACAGCTGTGTCATATGCCAGATGTGGGAGTTGTGATAGCTTCCAGGGCTGCCAGAATACACATTCAAGATAATGCCCTGGGCATCGTACATGACCTGGCAGTTGATGGAGGGGAAGCCCTTGCAGTTTATTTAGACCCTATCCCGGTCACCAGGTGGTGCTTTGATGCATATGTGCGTGCAGTCTATAGTACCCACTACCTCAGGGTATTCTGCTATTTGGTGGAAGAGACGCATATTGCTGGTCAACACCTCACAGGTGTCGAGGAAATATATGTGCTCACTGGCATGTGCTGACATGGCATCCAGGAACTGGTGGAGTACCCTGGATGCTGATGCGTGTGAGATCCCCATGATATCCCCAGTTGGCCTTTGAAAGGTACCTGTGGCTAGTATTCTTAAGCCTACATGTACCTTGGTATCCACTGGGATGGGTTCCCTTCTGTTGGTTCTGTCTGAGGCATGGCCGGCACAGCTCAACAATTTGTTGTAGAATGTCCCTGTCCACCCTATAGCACTCCACTATCTCCTGCTCATGTAGCCCCTGGTAGGTTACTCTGGATCTGTACACTCTTCTCCTTCTCCTCACTGTGGGTTGATCGTCAGCATTCACATCCTCACCACCCACAGCCTCTTCCACATATTGAGTATGAGAGCAACAGCAGCCCCTAACATTTTGTTAGTTTTGTCAGATAAAATTTCCCAGTCTGTGTACACTGGTGGTGTAGAGTTTGTGGGAAAAAACAGAGTGAAAGGTGTTTGCATAGTTTATAGTAGTGTGCTGGGCTGGGCTGCTGCCTGTGTAATTGGCTGATTCTGATACATTTCACCTGCCAGCTATGCTAGTTCTCATTGATTGCCTTCCTACTGCTGTTTTCCCTTCCCTTTGCTTTCCCATTTAAGCCCCGAGGTGCAGTGTGCATATCCAGTGCTCAGATATGAACAGAGCTTCTATTTCCTGTTTTTTTTGTTTGTTTAAAACACATTTAGGCAATGTAAACACTGCTAGGCAGCCTCAGACACCCCCCCCTTTCTTAGCTGTGCTTAGCTAAGGGAAAACACGAGCCACAGAGCTCCAATAAGCTTACAGCTCGCATGACACTCCCCCTTATGAGGTCATCTACCTCTTATACTTATACCATGTTGTTGCTGCACCTACATGGTTGGGGGCAAGCTAACACTGAGAGGATATCTGTGATTCAGTATCAGAGGGTGGCTTAATGGTTAAGGTGTTTTCCTTATAAACACAAGGTGCAGGGTTTGAGTCTCACAAGGGATAGTTGGCTAAGCTTAAAATGGCTCGCAAGGGCAGTTAGCTTAGTACTAATCTATGAACCTATGAAGTCCCCTCATTGGGATAAAACAGAATGCTAATTCATAGTTATCTCACTCACACTGAGCCTTCCCCCTTAACAACCACTATTCCCTGTTATTGTTGCCTTATACATGACTATCATGGCAAAATGCTGATTTGGGTTTAAAAGCTTATTTCCAACTTTTTTTCTTATTTTTCAGGCCGATCCCATTTGCACACTGCTGCCCTACGCTTAAACAGCCAAAATCGGCCAAAAAAACAAAAGTTTTTTTTTATAATTTTGCAACTATTTCTCATGCCAGTGTCCATATATTTGGCCATTGGCATGCTTACTACATTGAATACATGCTTTCTTTGTCATGCCTTCATTTTGTAATTTGCAGAAATGTATTTGGTTAGTAGCCGAATACATTTCTGCAGGTTACACTATTCCTGCACAGGTACCTGCCTGCTTCCTGGATCACTAATTCACCTCATCTGCATGGTTTTCACCAGCAAATGAGGAAATTAGCTTATAGCAGTGGTGTCCATGCAGGAATAGTGTAAGAGCACTCATGCACTTCCCGGGAGCTCATTCCTGGATCACTTGTAAGCCATATTGCATGCAACAGCTCTTAAGCACTATTCCTGCACTCCGTGCAAAGCTTGCTGAATCCAGGGGTATTTTTTAGTATCAGAAAGTTTATCAATTGTAGAAGAAGGTATTTTGATGATAAGATTTTCAGGTCATAGGGCAATCTGGATTGAAATAAAAGGAAATTTTGCACACATAAAGATAGGGAAGGTATTAAAAAGAATAAATGAGGTGAAATGAGAAAACATGGGTAAAGAAGAACAGTTGAGATTGTGGCAACACTATGTGGGGATAAGAGAATTCTATAAGATTTGATCAGAATGATGGTTACATTTTAAACAGAAGTATAAAAAATATTATATAACATGGAGAAATAAAAAAATAAGGAAAACATAAAATATAAAAAGGTAAATAATTATGCTATTGATTGCAAAGGAATGATCAACATTTTATTATGAAAGAACAAGAATTATATGAATTAATAAGAAAAATATAACATCTATTATATAAGCAAAGATATTTTTACAAGTAAAAAGAAGAAATTGCACCATATTTAAGTAACATAGTTAAAGAGGGTTTATATTAGAATCTCGACCGCTTAGCTTTTCAAACACTGAAACAGCGAAAGCTAAACGGCAAAAGCTTAAAATCGCAAATGGCCACTTACGCAAAGTTTTTCATAGGGAAAAAATTTGCTTGGCTGTCGCAAATTAAAATAAACTTCCAAACCCTAACAAAGTGGGGGGCTTTGCCCCTCACACTCCCCGATGTGGGGGGCTGTGCCCTCACACCCCCTAACTAAATATACCAACTCAGAGATTGCGCTACATTAGAGAAAGGGCAAATTCCCGATAATGCCCAAAAATTATTTTTCAATTAAAAAATTCATGTAAGTGGCCATTCACGATTTTAAGCTTTCGCCGTTTAGCTGTCAATGTTTCGGCGTTTGACAAGCTAAGCGGTCAAGCTTATAATATAGTCCCATTAAAGAAAATAACAGTGTTATGAGAGAAATGAAGGATTCACTGAGTAAAATATATAATACACAAGATAAAATCCTGGAAATAGTAAAAGAATATATGAAAACATTATTCGAAGAACAGAGGATAAAGATTAGTAAGAAATGGGAAGTTTATCCATTGTCTGATAGAGATAAAGATTTAGAAAAAAGTAATGATGGAAGAATTAGAACAGGTCTTGAAAGTAGTGAGGTTAGATTCAGTGGCAGAACCGGATAGTATTGAATACTGGATGTACAGGGGTACGACAGTGGTTTGAAAAGAATGGTTTATAAGTATATTAAATGAATGGTTAAATAAAGGATTTACATATAAAGAATTGTGTAAGGCTGTAGTTAGATTTATATGAAAAAAGGTGATAAATGAGAATTACAGAACTGGAGACCAATAATATTAAGTAATATAGATTGCAAAATTTTCATGAAAATCTTTAAAAAAAGAATGGAGAAGAAAATATGCAAAACTGTAAAAGGATATGCATGTGGCATAAAAGGAAAAAGAGCTTGTGATTTATTATTGATAATCAGGGAAATAGTAGATGATATATTGCACAGAAATGTACATGCAAAATTAATGGCTGGAGATTTAAGTAGGACTTTTGATTTGATTAAGCATTCAGTATTATGGGAAATATTTGTAGTGTATAATATAAGAGAAAATATAAAAACGCTTATCTTACAATATATAAGTATAACATAGTTAAAACATTAGTACATGGGGGGATCAGTGAAGATATACAGCTTGAGAAAGGGATTAGACAAGGTTGTCCATTGAGTAGCATATTACTTGTGTTGGTAATGAATGTGATATCCATAAAGATAAATAGAAGCATGGGACTGATGAGTTATACTTCAAATGAAGGGATACAGATAATGATTATGCTATCATATACAGATGACATTGTTATTATTACTAAAGATGCATATATGAGTAGAGTGATAAAATATTACAAGGCTCTATTAAAGTAATAGAGTTTTTGATAAATAAAGAAAAAAAGTCAAGAACTGGGATCTGAAAAGATGATTGGAGGAATTAAATTTAATATAACAAAAAAAAGTTGGAATATGGTTTAGAAAGTAAGATATTATAGAAACAGTATAGAAAGAGACATTACAGAAAAGAAATATGTGCTTATTTTGGAAGTCTTTTAGATTGTCTTTTCAGAAGTAAGTGTATTTAATTAACTCCATTCTGTTAGCTAAAATTGCTTATTTAGTGGGGAGGTTAATTTTGACTTTAGAAAAAAGTGTATAATATTATTTTTTCCTTCACTTGGGATTCCAGATTGAACCCAGTTAAAAGGGTGTTTTTTATATGTACAAAAAGAGAAGGGTAGAATAGATTTGATTAACCCAATAGTATAGTGCATCTTTGAATTTATATAGAGTAAAGAAATGCATAAAAGACAATGATGGATCAATTCTAACATAGATATTAATAGTAAAATATAAAATGTAATGGTTCAATTCATTTAACTCAAAAAGAAAAAGGGTTTGTTGTAACAAAGAAATAGAGAATTATCAAGATAAAATCATGTTATGGAAAATGAATGTTAAAATGACTGAAAACAGAAGGCAAGCATGATACAATAACATTAAGGAAAAGTATTTTCAGATATATCCATGAAAAAGGTTGAATAAAGGAACAATGGGTGCAATACAAGCAAGAATACTAAGATGTAAAGAAATAATAGAGTACCAAGATTTTTTTATGGAGGCTGAAGATACAAAAATTACCAGTGAAGGCAAATATGCCTTATAAAAGTAAAAAAAAAATAAGATGTGGTTGTATTGTGGAGAATTTGAAACTGCCAAGCATGTGTTTTTGGGATGTAAAAGAGTTAAAAGCATATGGAAAAAATTTTTTGATTGGAATTGTGTGGATGGATTTAAAGAAGTAAACAATATGAATATAGATATAATAGAATTTGGGTATTACAAGAATTAAAAGTAGAACTTTTATCAAGAAAATTGATAGAAAATGTATTGTATTATATAGATAATCTGGAATCAAACAGTGAAGAAAATTATGTTTAATCAAAAATGGGACTTGGCTATGATGTTAAAGAAAATAAGGTTTTGGTTGTGGATGTTAGAGTGGGGGTCAGAAAATAAAAAATAATAATATTGTATCAGTGACAGGAAAAATGTGATATATATACAGTACGTATATTGTAAATATCATGTATAATCTTAGTATTGTAAATATATGAATAAGTATGTATATTTTAATAAAGAACCCCATAGTATATTTTACATCCACCTGAGCTACCACCAACTCAAGCAGCTAGGGCATTGGTTTACCATCTCATCTGAAGGATGGCGCTTGCAGGAGTGCAGGATAGACCCTTATACTGTGCTATAGTGTTAGACATCAATATTCCCAGTGTGGAAATAGGACCCACAGCCTTCTGCATCAAAGGCAAGTGTGCTCCCATTTACACCACTGACACTCGCAAGTAAATATGCTTAACTTGTAGCATCTTTGCATCAAACTGAAGGGATGGATAGCACCTCAATAGCACATGGTATAAACCTGTTAACAAACAAACCAAAATATAGGTTATAGGAAGGGTTATTGCACTTAGCTGGTGAGGCAACCAGTATTTAATAGTGCAGAACAGGGGATGTGATACTAGGCTTTACAACAGTTCTAGAATTAGCTGGAGTAAGAAACAACTTTCCAAATAATGTTTCTTGCTCTGGTAATAACCAAAAGTGGGAAGGGGCTCTATCAGTACTATTTTCCAGCAGCTAAGCATACTACACAATTAGACATTAGACTCTTCTCCAATGACAAATGTACAAATAAAGTGTTTCAAAGATCTAGACCTATTCAACAAGACCCCGAGTGAATAATTTAAGGTAGGTGTTCAAATAAAGTTAAGGAAGAAAGCTGCTGTGCCTAAAATGAACTGACATGATAAACAGTTTTGTCAGAAAGTTTTACAGCAATTATTTGTTATATTTGAAAATCAATAGCAATGAATATATTCATATACAATTTGTGGATTACTGGTATATATGTCTAAATGGCTGCAGTTAAGTATACAATAGCAGTAGATGTTTTAGCATATAGTTTACACTTTACTAGGATGATAGCTCTACTGTTTAAATCCACTCTACAGATCTCCTCCCTATCTTGCAACACACCTCAGGATAGTAAAGCTGAAGTTTTGATCTCTCGACTTCAACTAAATGCTTCCAAAGCCCTATATATTATCTGCATCTACCTACCACCTAGTAATAATATTTCTATAATAGAAGACATCCTGAGCTGGGTATCAACTTCTTACCCACAAGAAACCATTATACTTGGCGATTTCAATACTGACTGGAAACGTCTAAACACAGAGAATCCTTCATCACATATAAATCTTCATGGCTTTAGTCAAACTATTACCACCACCACTAGAATCAACAAACCCAATAATAAAGAGAGTATCCTAGATTGGATACTCATTAATAAACATCAACAAGTTTACAAGGCAGGAACTCCACCAGATGACTTAAGTGATCATATGTGAACTTACATCTTAAGACAAAAGAATGATATCCCTAACACCCCTACTTACAAGATCTCTCAAACCAACAAACATTTTAACCCTGTGTTATTCCAAAATGAACTTAGTGCCTGTAACTGGTACCCACTAAAAACTATCCCTCTGCAGCAGGCAGTCAAATATTTTAATTCTAAATTCTTAACTATCCTTGACAAGCATGCTCCTAAACGTTCTATCAGAATGAAATCCAAACCTGCCCCCTGGCTTTCAAAAGAAACTAGACAATTCATATTACTTAGAAATAAATCTTGGGCCAAATGGAGAGCATCCAAAAATATCTCAGAGCAACAAACATTCAGACAGCTAAGGAATACCACTAAAAAAGCTATACTGACTGACAAAAAAACTACTATTGTAACCTACAGCAATCTCACCAAAACAACCCACAAAAATTCTGGGCTAGCGTTAATAGACTCCTACACCCAGGACATTCCAGTACACCACCCCCTCTTGGGGCTGATAACAATACCTCCCTTCAAACTGCCAATGCCTTTAATACCTTCTTCACCGACACAATAACATTTCTAGCCTCCCAACTGTCCACTAACAACTCTAGTCTCCAAACCTCTTTACCTAATACTCACCCTGCATTCCAATTACAACCCATTGCTACCACATATATCCAAAAACGTTTACATAAACTAAAGCCATGTACTCCCTCTGCAGACCAAATACCATCTGAATACCTGCAAAAAGCAGCCAAAGCAGTTGCATATCCTATATCCATCCTTATAAACAGAACCATAAATGAAGGAACCATCCCAGATATCTGGAAAATTTCCCACATTATCCCTCTACATAAAGGTGGAAACTCCAATGAGTATTCCAACTATAGGCCAATAGCACTCTTATCACCCTTAGCAAACGTTATGGAAAAATGTATTCACCATCAACTTATCAACCACCTAACCCAACATAATATATTAGCTAATTGTCAGCATGGCTTCAGGCCATTTCATAGTACCACCACAGCCCGCCTATCTTTCAGTGACTCTATCAATAAAAACCGTAACAACAACTTCCTCTCATCTGCACTCTTTATTGATCTGTCGAAAGCTTTTGACATGGCCAACCACCCACTACTCCTAAAAACTCTTGAATCCCTTGCTCTTGACACCAAGGCTGTTCATTGGTTTAAGTACGACCTTAACAATAGGAAACAAGCAGTCCTTTGGGAGAATAAACTATCCTCCCACCTACCAGTCTCCCTTGGAGTACCTCAGGGCTCCATTCTCGGCCCACTTCTATTCTCAGTGTTCATCAATGACCTTTACTTAGCAATCCCTCAAGCTACTTGCATACAATATGCAGATGATTCCATGCTCATATGTTCTGCCAACTCCACATCTGAACTACAATCCCTAACTCAGATAGTATTCAACTCAGTCGAGGCATGGTTCCTAAAATGTTGCCTCCTTTTGAATGCCAAAAAAAACAAGCTATTACTCTTTACACCTAACAGTAAGTCCCCCCCAATCAATTTCTCTATCAAATCAAATAATGGCACCATTATAACCCCAGACTCTACCACTAAACTATTAGGAGTCTTAATTGACAATAACCTTACATTTGATAATCATATCAATAACACTATAAAATCCATAAATAGAAAATTAGGCTCCCTATATAGAATAAAACCATTCTTAACACCAACAGCCAGAGCTACTATTGCCCACTCACATTTAATCTCCACTCTTCTCTATGCTTCCCCCATTTTTACCAACCTAAAGAAAAGTAATCTCACTAAACTAACTAACTCCTATAATAATATTGCAAGGTTTGCCACTGGGAACCCATTTAGAACCCATCACTGTCTGAACTTAAAGGTACTTAACTGGCTTGAACTAAAAAACATACTGATACTCTCCCAACTTACCATTATTCATAAGATATTTTACCAGCCCAAGAACCCACCGATACTCACTAACCTTGTTACCCCCTATGTAAACCTCAACTCCTTACGCTCCTCCACAACATTCTGATACTCTCCCAACTTACCATTATTCATAGGATATTTTTACCAGCCCAAGAACACACCGATACTCACTAACCTTGTTACCCCCTATGTAAACCTCAACTCCTTACGCTTCTCCACTAAACTACTGGCTAGCAATACCAAATCTAATAACATGGCAGGTGACTCCTTGTTTTCAAATACCACTGGGAAATTCTGGAACATGTTGCCATCAGATCTAACTGCACTTCCCTCCTTCCCACTCTTTAAACAAAGGCTGAAGCAACATCTTATAATGAACTGGTTATACCCTTGTTGTTACCCTGACTAATTGTCTGCATTCTTTTTTTGCCATGTTTCTATATCCTCCCTCCCCTTTACTTTTTCAAACACTACTTACCCCTTAGTAGCATAAACTACTTTAAACTATATCCTAAAAATAGGAGATGAACTATCTGTGAACATATTTGTTAACAACCTCACATACATTACTGCAGGAGTATCTTATTCCTTTCAAAGCTCCTGTATTTCTTAATTAGCTTATTTTACTGTAGCTAAGGCTCTCTACTGATTTCTAATGATTGTATTATTTTTATATTGGTGTAAATATTTCTCTTTGTATATGGTATTGTTTCTTAGATAGTATTGACTTTGGAACTACTGTTCTCTCATGTACTGTTTGTCTTACACTTTCATGTTTCCTTTTTCTCACAAAATTGTACATTATAAACATTTAAATGTTACTGTGGAACTTTTCTCCCCGGGCCTCTGCTGAAAATGGAAATATATCCAGTTGGACTAGCCCGGTTAACAAATGTAAAATAAAAATAAAATAAAATAAAATAAACATACTGGCTCAACTCAACTGTCCAGATCTTCGTTGAATATCCAAATTCTTGTCTCATATTTTGACCTGTTCTTCATAAAAATTGTATTTTTCTAGCAAATCAGCAAGGATTGAATTTGCTAAATAATGATACACGTTTGAGTTTCCTTCAGAAAATCTATGGTGACAGAATACTTTTTATTCCAGCAATTTTGTAAGTTTATAAAAGCAGTATTTAAAATTTCTCCTTGTTTTTGGGCCTTTGCCTCCCATTATTTTGGCTTTGTCGAGATTTGTTGTGCTAAGAGGTTGAGAGCTAAAATTACTGGGGTCTATATCATTTTGTTGAACAAACTAAAAATCTAATACCTCTTTGTCCAACTTTATTCATCAAAACTTAATCCAGTGAATTATCATTTCAGCAAAGTTTTTCCCAGGGACAAAAACTGTTTGGACAACCTACTGACCATCACAAAAACATATAATTTAAAACCCACCCCAGTGGGGGGCTGTGCCCCCCTCTCCCCCCTAACTAAATATACCAACTCCAAGATCACACTACAGTGGGGTAACGGTAAACTCCCGATGATGGCCAACTAGTTTTTCTCCCTGGGAAAATCTTACCTGAAATGATCATTAGATGGATTACGTTTCAATGGATAAACTTCAATGAAAAGGTATTCGATTTTCAGTTTTCTCAACAAAATGATATAGAACTTGATTACTGGTACCTTCTTACTATAAGATTAATGTTAACTGTTCCATGTAAACTGAAAAACAGAAAATACAGCAACAATGCTGGCTTATCTGAGCGCTCTTATCTGAGCACTGTTACAACTAACAATGTCACTATAAATGATCAGTTGCTGTGATGTGTGAGTAGCTTTTTACAGGCGCCTTCATACTATAGTCTAGAAATAAATATTCTGTGCAAGGTAAACACCTTCAAGTAAGAATGCACAAGTTATATAATTTTACCAATTACACTTTTGAAAATTAACTTGTTAGTCCATGCAAAATATCTAATCCATAAGCTTTTCCGTGTTAAGTTAAAAAAAAAGAAGTCAAAGGTTAGGCATTTGCTGTTAATAAATCTATTTAGATGATACTGTCTTGGAAGGTGAAGTTTGGGAACAGATGCTACTACAGATATACAGTAATATTAAGATAAATACTCATGAGGAATCTGTTATGGAAGTGACCAAAGATGCCATGAGTAATATATATAGAAAGAACTGCAGTTTGAAACAACTTATTTGAATGTTAAATTTGGGCACCAAATGCTTTAACCATCTTAATATATATGGGGAGGCAGCCATGCATGTTCAGAGGAGATATGACAATAAAAAGCAGTTAAGTAGTAAACCTCCAGACACTGGACCCAAGGAGCCACACTGGCCAGTAGGGGTACATACCCCCCACCATCCCCAGCATGTCAAAGTAGGCCATGTCCTCATCCCATTTATCACTGGCAAATGACCATGCCCATTTTGGAGACATTAGTCAACATGACCAAATCACCTAGAGCCATATTTTACATTGTTGAGCAGCAAGCCCTGTCACTGCTGCTCTCAGTCTGTGATCCGTGTTCTCCTATCATGAGGCTACTATGCACCACACTAGATGCCCAAAGCAGTTGGTCTGTACAACTCTTTCCTCTATAGGGCACCATGTAGAGTCTATACTGCTTCTCACAGCTCTATTCATTGGTGAGTTTGAGAAGGAAAAACTCAGCATGCTTTTCAGAAGTGGGAAGAAACCCAAAAAGGCACAAGGAGAACATGCAAACCCCAAGCAGACATTGGCCAGAGGTCAGGATAAAACCTTGTACCTGGTAGACAAAGACCTTAACCATTATGCCATCTGGTCTCTACTTTGGAATGCATGGTTAGGCTTAAAAGGTCCTTGTGGCCATTAGTCTATTAATCTATGAACCTAAATGTGTATTTGATCTTGACTGCTATATTATTCAAACAAGCACTCTTCTGATATTCAACCATACTTCCCTTATTAGCTTAAGTGAGAAGGAACACTCTTGATGTTATATTCTGCTCAGCCTCTCTCTTTCCCAGTCTCTGAGACTCCCTTTTTATCTGCTGCTGCTCGTACTGCTACTACTTCTCAGCCTTTCTGAGCAGCATTATGTTCATTGGCTTTCTATCAGGACCTATCCTCCCTCCCCAGTCCACAAGTCTGCTTATCTTACAGTTGGTAGCCACCTGTTAGAGAGGCTAATTCATGAGTAAGGTCTAAACATTGGCCACCTATTGATGGACATGAGAGGACCTCTGTGTAGTCTTATGCTAAAAACTGTTGAGTAGACTCAAGCCTTAACTTCTCCCATTCCTTTAGCAACCTCATATCAGCAATGCCAGGGTGGACACATGCAGCTCTTCCTGATCACCCACAATGTTGGGGTACAGCATGCATTTTTTTAGGCAGGTTGCATATATGCAGACCCTAATTTTTAAACATTTGACTGATTTTTATCAAGTAGCAGGATTTTTCCAGTCATTGCACCTGGGATGGGCAAGTTAGTCTCAGCTACTTACTCCTATCTCACCCAGGCTAGATCCTCTAGTACTCAAGTCCACTGTTTGAACTTGGCATATCTAGAACTCAATTGCAACTTCATTTCTGTGTGACCCAGAGATGATTTGCAACATTCAGTGTTTTCCGTAGTAGAATGTGAAACTACTAATTCTTTTAAAATTGCAATAGTTGCCTCATCATTTGGGAGGATATTATTCTGTGTTTAAATCTTAGTGTAGCTATAAATTGTTACTGGATCGTCATAATTACATAGTTAATCATTCTGAATATTCAGTCAGCAGTGGAAAGGCTTGAATATCTCCATGCGCCTTTATTTTTTATTTCCATTTTTCTTTTTGTTATCAGCTATATCAGATGCCTTCTGTATTTGTTCTGCTATGTGTTGAAAGTGTTGTGATCTTCTCAGTTCCCAATTTCTTCCAAACTAATATGGCTGTCCTGACAGAATCACCACTAGCTGTCACATTTTGTCCATCATTTGCTTTATCTGTTTGATGTACACTGTGTCATAAGAGGTTGTTGCAACTGATATTGTTCTGTCCCATCATAATGAGCTGTTACACTGTAATATCTGTAAAAACAGAAGATGCTCTAGTAAGTAAATGGCTTTGTCTTTACCAGCATACAATTGCTCTAAGATCTGTATATGACATCCATGCAGTAGCCCTGACTCTGCATATCACTGTGAATAAAATTACTCATTAATCTCTAGCGATGGCGGTGCATTGTCCATCCTCATCATGATTGCTGTAATGCTTGATCCCCCCCTTTTGTTGCTGTCTTTTTATTAACTGCAGCATTGGATATGACATGACATAAATCAGAATTCTGATGCAGACAGACTGAAAGCTGTTAAAGTATATGTAACATTAATTTCAGCATTGTAATTTTCACTGCTTCTTGGTCAATCGGCTAAGATTGTATAGTACCTGTTATTTCTTTATGTGAATGTGCCACAGTCTTTATTTTACCTTCCTTACTAGCCAGTTCTTTATTTTGCTTATGGCACTCTTTAAAACTGTATTTTGTCATCTGCTTTACCTTTTCTTGTTTTCTGCCCTGGATTGTCTAACACCTGAGTCTATACCATTGTAAATACTTCTATAGAATTCCATAGCCTTGTTTGATGTTCTTGACCTTTTTAATTTGAAATGTACACATTTGCCCTCAGCTGAATTTACCTCTGTACTTTTAAAATGTTGTTTTGTTATAAATAAACTAAGCTCATGTTGTCATAGACGCTATTTAGATTGCAGTGTCAGAGCTAAAAGGTTGTGCATTGTCCTTGTGTCATTGTTTGCATTCGTCTACAAGTTTAGCAGTGCATGGTGCACTGTTGGTTCTGCTTCCATCTGTGGCGACCTCCTCCCTAACAGAGCTATCAGATAACAATATCAGTTTATGTATCTGATAAATGGCAGCAATGTTCTTCTAGCTTCTAGATTTCATTTCATCAAATAAAAGTGCATATGGCTTGGCCTTTGACGATCATAGTCAAAACTTAATTACGTTGTATAATTTCTGCATCTCTTTGTTCAGCCTCTGATAATAATGTGGTTTGAGATCACAGCTTCTTGAAACAATTTGGGTATATCTGATTTTAATTGAAATTATCTAGCTGCTAACCAAATAACCATAGCACTAATAAAAGAAATAACCATCTAATTTAACAGGAAGTTTGGATCTTTCATTTTAATTCCTTTGCTGTGCTGTCAAAGCTCAACTCATATTATGACTTCCTACAACTATAAATTAAGAGACTTGGATGTTTTTTATGAAGCAGTTAATTAAATATTCATCTAACTCCATGTTAAAACACTATAAAATATAATGGTGAAAAATAAAATCAAAATGTAAACTGAAGCACATATATAATATTGCTTACTAAATTCAGTTTATAGTTCAGGCTGATCTGCTCTCCTCTGTTAAGAAAGTAATGTAGATGAAATTATACTTATGCTTCTGATAGAGACCGCTAAGCACAGACACAACAAGATTAACCTTCACAAAATAAATACATAACACACACACACACACACACACATGCTCATAGTTTTTCAGACAGCAACACAACAAGAAGTTACTTTACTTTGAGCTTCTTCTGAGTTCAGAAGCTCAGCATAGATAGATAAATACCATCTCAGATCTCCCCAGAAAAGAGGCCTCTACCCTAATGGGACTAATCTGGTCAGCAATGGATAAATAAACACAATTTGGTTTATATGGCCTTTATTGATCCAGACAACATGTATTGTATAGGCATAGCTGAGTCAAGTAAGTATTAATACCTAATTGTATGGGTATTAATGGGAATGACAAACTATTCAGGGATATGGTAAGGCTCGGAGGCAGAGGGTCTTGTGGTTCCAAGAAGTTCCAGTATTCTGCAATAATACTCACATTGGTTGGCATTACTGCAGTTAAAAAAATAGGTACTGGCTGGAAGAGGAGGTTAATTTTGAAGTAGTTTCTCAAAAATGTCACCGTATGTAGGTTCTGCAACAAATAGTCGTCTACTTTGAAAATATTGCTTTAAATAAAAGATAAATGTTTGCATGTAATTTAGTTTAAAAAATCCTTTAGTGATTTATTTATTTATTTATACTTAGTAGATATGGGTAGGCTAACAAGCTTTACCAGAAAATGCCTGTAAATAATTACTAATAGTCAGGTGTATGCAGTTTCATTAATTCTGAAAACTATTTTTAGTGTTTTGGGCACCACTCTGTCTGCCCTGCCAGTGTATTTCAGATTTTGTTATTGTTTGGCAAATGGCCTTGAAAACTACAAAAGTTTGATTGGTTACATGATATTAATCCTCATACCATGTCCCTTCCCCCATAAAAATAATGGGCAACACAGGCTGTTTGTAGAACAAAATTAAGCTGCTAAAATAGCCACATCACTAAAAACAAAGTAGTGCAAAAGAAAAAAAAGAGATTCAACAAGACAGCAAATAAATTCCTCAAGGTCATTCAGCTTAAATGTTTAGCTTAAGCTATGCAGTCAAGCAGCAATTTCAGTGTTGCAAAGCAGTGTGTATATAAAACTATTTGCAAGCACATTAAAAATGCAGTTGAATAAACAATGCAGGGGTATCATCATTCACTGTGTCTCTGGGTATCAGGCCAGTTAACCCACTTAGGAATCTCAGAATAGGACTTCTTAGTGCATCAGAATTGGACTTCTTAGTGCATGTTGCAAAGAATGTGTGCCTCACTTTATAAATCTCTCTCTCTGTATACATATGTGTGAGAAGCCCCATTATCACATGTATGCCTCGCTAGAGCATTCATTAAGTTGCCTTTCCTTATAGCTAAAGTATGCTCTCTAATCCTCTCCTTTAGCGTCCTATTTGTTTTTCCTATATAGAAAGATGAGCAAGCTTCACATCATGGTAAATACACCACATTTAGGGTTGTACAATCTGCTCTGGTCTTTAATTTTAAATGTATAATTAGTTATGGGATGTTCAAAAATCACACCCCTATCTATTAGTGGGCAGAAATTGCATCTCCCACAGGGTATTCTACCCCTTTCTTCACCCTTCCTTGTACTATCACCTTTTCCATAGCACAATAATCTCTTTAATGATCTCTTATTTTTAAAAACAAAATGTGCTCCCAGATTCAGCAAGCAGCCATGCAGGAATAAGTTATTCCTGCATGGCAGAGACCTTTCCTGTTCAGCATGGTAGCGTGCCATGCATATGTATGGAGGCATGCTGCCGTGCTCTAAAACGGACACAGTTCCATGTACGAGTGCAGGGGGTGTGTCTGAGAGCAGAGCTCTCACAATACACATGCCCCTGCACTCCAAAATTGTCTTTCGGCAACTTAAATGAGTGAGAATGCTCGTAACACCCCCAACCCAACAGGATAAGAAATCTGGTCAAAGCCATAAGAGACAATCGTCCCTACCAAGGCAAAAGTTGATAGAGTAATGCAATTAGCGTAAGCACATAACGCACACTCCCAACCAGTCAGAGTAAGGAATGTGGACAAAGCCAAAAGGGACAACCGTCCCACAAAGCAGAAAGTTCATAGAATAACAGATTCAGCATTAGCAGGGATATTCTGAAGGGTACAAATAAAAAATATTTTTTTTATAACTGCAATAAAGTTTAAGCATAGTTGCACAGGTGTGCCCGTTGCTTAGCTATGCTTAGTCCAGCTTAAACAGCAGAAGAAGTTAAATAGCAAGAGACATCCAACTTAAGCAGCACTACAATAATGTATTGGTTAGAGCATATACTTTGCATGCAGTCATTCCTGGTTTTATCCACCCTGTAATCAATTTGCATTTTATATGTGAAAGCAGTACACAAACATTTTTTTATAATTAGCTACTAAATAACATATATTTGTTAACTCCACCACTCCTTCTCCTCAGATAATGTTTAAACAAAACAAAAACACTGCTGGTTTTTATATAGGTACCCAAAAGCATTAAACTCCAGAAACGACACAATATAATGTTCCACAAATGTGTCAGTCACTCGTTGTTTCAGATAAAATAGTATATTTATTAAACAAACGTGAACATAAAATGAAAACATAAAACCATTCGTTTTATGTTCACGTTTGTTTAATAAATATACTATTTTATCTGAAACAACGAGTGGCTGACACATTTGTGGAACATTATATTGTGTCGTTTCTGGAGTTCGAGTATTGCTTTGGAGGGTACCCTTTATGGTAAAACCAGCGGAGGTGTTTTTGTTTTGTTTAAACATATATTTGTTAACCAAAGTACTGTAGTAGGTCCAGATCTGAGGTGTCAGTTTAATAAAGTTGTGAAACCCCCATATAAACACAAGTACCCCATACAGTATAGTCACACATGAATAAATGTAATGAAAGCACACTGGGGGATTTCAGGGACAGTAAACAAATTTATAATATGTAATGAATGATGAATCAATCCCATACAGCTGATAGTCTATAAAATAAAAAAATAAGCAATGCTAAGTATTATACAGCTCTGCTTACCAGGTGTAAGCATTGTGTAAATATGACTGCTAAGCAATGAGTAGCCCAGCTAAGTGGATTTGCCCATTGGCAAGCAATCCTGAACCTGCCCCTTTAAGCACTGCCAACCTTAGCTAAGCAGGTTTGCCCATAGCTTAGCTTAGATCAGCATATTCAAAATCATTCATTCATGGCAAAGGGTGGGAAATCAGCCATATTTAAACCCCACAGGTGGGAATACAGCTCATAACTGGTTGCAGCTTCCCACTGTAGGCAGTATGGCAGGAGTTGTTGAGGGCATGCACTTCTGGGTGCAGAGCTGGGGCATACAGGAGTCCAAGGTCATGGAAAGACTCCCATGATGAGAGACTGCTGCAGGGCCAGTGCCAGGGCTCCCAATATAAAGCAGAAACCTGGGACTATCTCACCCATGAGCTCACGAGTGCCACTGGTATCCCTCAGACTGATGATCAGGTCTGGCACCACTATGCCAACTTGAAGCGGAGGAAGAGGAAGCTATTGGATGAGTGGGTCCAAGAAGCAAGGCAGAGGGGTGATGTCACAGCAGTGTGTAAGTATTCATATCAATAACTGTTTACCAAAGTCCAGCCTGTGTATGTGATGGATAGGTATGGCTAAATATTTCTCTATTCCCTTTACAGCTGCAGCTGAGTGGGCTGTGAATCAGGAAGCCCATGCCATTAGGCTGCAAAGGCTGAGTTGCGAGGCTGGTGAGTAACAATCCTGCTTGTAGTAGCCATACCAAATAAATATAAAGTAGTAGAAAGTCACCTGGCAGTATAAAAACTGTGTATGGGTTGTACTGAATAAACCAGACAATATGACAGTAATAGTCCCATATAGGTGATATTTCAATAAAAACATACCTGCCTGTCAATAAAGTTTTAAATCCTGGACTGGTTGTGTTTACTCTAGTCTGGTATGGCATTTAGTGTTACAATTTCTGAATAGTAATGTTGTGTTAACCACTGTTACTCACACTGTGCTACATAAAAAATATGTCTAGGAATGTCTGTATAAGACTGTTGTAAGTACCAGGTATGAATGTGCAACCAGGAGAGACTTAGGCAGAAAACACTGAAGGAACAAACAACAGATTCTAAATAGCTCACTCTGATGAAACTCTCATTGTTGTATTTTTAGAACACACAGCCATGGTTCGAACCTTGGGAGTGTTAGTAAGCTGCATGCATGATCATACCTCTCAAATGTACAGATTTTAGCAGAATGTCCAGATAATTGGCTCATATTTTTGGCCTGTTCCTCTGTCTCCCTGGCAAATCACTGGGATGATCTCAAAATTGTAATCACTAAATAATGACATACAATCCCTCAGAAAATGTATATTAAAACAAATCCTGTTACTCTAGCAACTCTTCAAGTTTGTAAGAGCAATATTCAAAATATGTCCCTATTTGTACCCCCATGTTGTCAAGCTTTGTCCAGAGTGTGTGCATTAAGAGATTGAGAGGTAGGTGCATAATACTAACTAGGAAACTGGGAATATGTGTAGAAACAGTCAGGTAGTGTTAACAAACATTCCCCCCACAGGTCTTTCAGATAAGAAAACTGTAACTGCCTGGCAATAAAGTTTTAAATCCTGGACTGCTAGTGTTTACTCTGGTATTGTATGGCAAGACATGCAGCATTCACCAGCATCTGATATCAGAATAGTACTGCAGTGTCAACCACTGTTTCTTACACTGTGTTGCATAAAATAGGTCTAGGAATGTCTGTATAAGACTATTGTAATTACAAGGTCAGATTGCACAACCAACAGAGGCGTAGACAGAAAACACTGAAGAAGTAAACACCGGTGTTTAAATAGCTCACTCTGATGAAACAGAAATTCATGTATCTGTAGCACACACAGCCATGGTTCGAATCCTGGCAGTGGTAGTAAGTGGTATGCATAATCATACTTCTCAACTGTACAGATTTTCTCAGAATGTCCAGATATTTGGCTCATATTTTTGGCCTGTTCCTCTTTTTTCCTGGCAAATCAGTGGGATGATCTCAGGAATGTAGTCACCAAATAATGACATACATTTGAGTGTCAGACATCAAATTCTTCAGGAAATGTATATCAAAACAAATCTGTTACTCTAGCAACTGTCTTAAAGTTTATAAGAGCAATATTCAAAATATGTCCCTATTTGTACCCCCATGTTGTCAAGCTTTGTCCAGATGTTGTGCATTGAGAGATTGAGAGATATGTGCATAATTACAACTAGAAATCTGGAAATATGTGCAGAAACAGTCAGGTAGTGTTAACAAACATTCCCTCCACAGGTCTACCAGGTAAGAGAAGTATAATTTAGCTATAAGACAGTTGAAGTATACACTGTGTACAAACATACCACTGCCCAAACCAAGGCCATATGGTATTGTAATAATAATACCTGTAGAGTAATGATTAGAGCAATGAACATTAAAGTTGTGACTACTGCAAGGATATATAAGTTAATTGACCCCCCCCCCACCATATCTGCAACAATAATTTAAACACACAAATCACTGGGTATGTTTACACCAAACCTACTGTTGGGACATATGTCCTATTGTTCAACAAATATTGAAATGTGTTTCTATTAATGTTCCATGTTGAAATACTACCATTAGTGGCCTGTTGCTATCAATGTAGCATGCATGCTGTTGCAATGGCCACTGTGGTTTCATATATGCATGTTTTCTGTTTGCTATGCAACTGTTCCAAATCTGGTGTTTTGGGTTAATGGGAATATCTATGCATGCTGTCATAACTAATCCTGGATTGTGCTGACTATTACTAACCCACATATGTTCTAAAACTGCAACACCATAGCATGTTTGGGAAGGCCGGTCCCAGCAGACCAACCTCTCCCACCTGATTTGACCAGGGCACTGGGCCCCAGCACACCTGGGACCCATCCCAGGACCTCCTCGCCTGCTGGTCCTGCACCACCTTTGGGTGGAACTATCTCAGGGGATGGGGCTCATCCCCCCTCTGGGAGCAAGCGCAGACAGGATACTGTCACCCGAAGTCAGGTCCGGGGCTTGGTCCATAGCGAGCTTCGAAGGGAAAAACAACACAAGAAAATCGGTACTCATGACCACAACAAAACACCGAAACTTGCAG
>NC_056732.1:1088081218-1088166218 GCF_019279795.1 Protopterus annectens | reverse complement strand
GCAATTAGCAAGTGGAGAACAGCAATTGGTGCAGAGGCCATTACCTGAAAATGAGCATGACCTACAAAAGCATGCTTCAACCTACTCAAACAAGCTCGATCCCAGTAGTGGGGAGAGAGAGAGAGGAAGAGAGAGAAAGAAAGAGAAAGACACACACACACACACACACACACACACACACTCACACACACACACACACACACACACACACACACACACACACACACACACACACACACACACACACACACACACATATTGGAAAAAAGTAAACAAAACCTCAAATTATGAAACAGGAATACGTCCTGTGCACAGAAGGAACCTGAAGATAAACCAGATATGTGCAACATGTAAGCATGCCATTGAATGTAGTAATTGGTCTGTAAAAATGGGATAGATGATTACGAAAGATGTGTATGTGCCATCAATACTTGCTGTAATGATGTCCTGCTGAACAAATGCTATGGACATAACATCTGACTCTGTCTGCAGTGGGCCATATCTGTCAGCTGTGCAGATCTTCACAGAATGTCAAGATTTAGCCATCATAGTGTTTGTTCTGTTCCTTGAAACATCTATATTACTCTGGCAAATAGCTGAAGGTGGAAGTAATGAAGTCATGACAGACACATGAGTTTCAGACCCCACCACCATCAGAACAGTCATGGTAATGTGAAATGTATCATGCACAAACTTCATAGATGTGCAATAGGCATATCTATGATTTGTCCCTATATATCCCCCCTAATGTTAGGCTTTGTCCACATGTGATGCTCTAAGAGGTGGATAGGTTGGGTCACAGCTGAGGAGCCTGACACATCCTGGGAAAGGACAGCTCCCATATGGCAACCACTAGAGTGTCTGTCAAACAGTCATGTCTGTGTAACTGCTAGGCCAGTTAATGGGATGTTGCCCATATCCATATGTTACCTGTGAATATTAGTATTCTACATGTTTGTATTGTACACATTTGTGCATGAGCATAGTAAAGCACTGTTGAAAATGTGTGTGCTAAACTGCATGTGATATATTGAATTAATAATATTCAACTGTACAGTGTTCTTATGGATAACATTCACAGCTGTGACAGATATCTGTAGTCACTTACACATATACTTGTGTTATGGCAGCTATATTGATACGTCATCAAAACTGACTTCCCTGTGTTGTCACCCAGTGAAGTGGATTAATGACCAGAAGTCCTGGTATAACAGGTTGAGATGTATGATTGAGCTGCAAGACTGTAAATACAGTGTGCCATAATGACATAGAACACAAATGTGTACCAGGTATCCCCTGAGCATTTGTATGCATGCGTATGTTCAGCTGAAAGGCACAAAAGTAATAACATGGGTCACAAGCAGTCCAGAAAATAGGATGTGCATGTTGCACACATGTGTAATATCACTGTCACTGCATACAGCAAAATAAAATGTGGACTGCTACTGATTGTTGCATTGCCATGACACTGGTATGTGTACTACAGTAGGCATACTTATCACATAGTAATCAGAGAAGTGTACAACTGTGTTATGACCCACTGTCCATGCCCACCCCTAAAAGCTA
Source organism: Protopterus annectens (assembly GCF_019279795.1). Lineage (NCBI taxonomy): Eukaryota > Metazoa > Chordata > Ceratodontiformes > Protopteridae > Protopterus > Protopterus annectens. Next base: position 1,088,164,652 of record NC_056732.1, on the reverse strand, counting down.
TATCAACACCCATATACACTGGATATCAAAGTGTACACACCCCTGTTGGAATGCCAGGTCTGTGTGCTGTATGCCAATGAGACCACAGGAGTCATGTCAAAATGTTTCCCACCTCAAATGTGACTCATAACCTGTACAATTCTATTGAAAAAAAAACAAAGCTGTTTCATTGAAGGTGAGCGACCATTGCCAAGTGAAGATGTGATATGATGTTAGAGTACAAACCAAGACAAATGGATGCTGTAATCATCTCAGCAGGTGTTTACACAACATACCAGTGTAAGGGTGTGCACACGCATTCAGCTGGCTTACTGTACTGAGTATTACTTTCCATATGCTGGAGGGACAGGTTCATAACCCAGAAACTGCCCATGCTATGGAATAGACTTCCCATACATGTCAAGCAGAGCACCTCACTGGCCCTCTTCAAGAGAAATCTTGAAGAGTGGATGGGAAATTGAAAATTCACCACAGGGATCATGCCAGTGGCTTTACTCGACAGAGGCACTGGAAACTAAGGTTGGGTGGCACGATGCCAGGGTAGTCCCATGAGCTAGGCTTGTAAAGGCTCCAGGGCCATTAGCCTATGAACCTATATGTTTCCACATGACAGATGTTCTATTGAACTGAGCAGGCTATAGGACACATCACAGGTGGGGATTGTGTTGACTGTACTTTTGTGGGGTCATGTTCCAGTTGCACAGGTATCATGCATTGTATACTTCATATCCACTGTAGCTATATGGAATCAGCAGCACCTTACCTGTACAAACATCCTCCACCAACGAAAGAGTAATTCCCCCTTGGTGGACACCACCAAGACTCAAAGCACATAATAGGTTGCTATAGTGGCTGTATATGGAAACATAGGTGCAGACCACAACTTGGAAGCAAGTGCACCTCTATCTGAGCAAGCATGAAGGTTCACAGGTGACCTCCTGTAAGGCTGACTATGACTAGAAATCAGGTATATGCAAACCACCAAGACCAATTACAACCATGTCTACACATATACACTCAGTCTCAGAGCCAGTAACACAAGTCAACCTCTACTGGGGGTAAAGCACACCACACACACATGCTATGAATACAGGCAACCTGCATCAGACAGGATAGGCGGGAACAGTGGCACCCTGTCCACAACAGTAGTACAGGGGGGTATGCACATTACCCACACTCCTGCACACATCAGTGGTGAGCATGAACATAATGCCGACTGATGGCAACAACAGCAAGTCTCCATGGGGCATGAGAACATCACAGTTTTCCTCCTACATGAACACAGGCATGTGCTCACAGTCCCATCACACACTACAGTCAAACACACTCATGCCACCATCCACACATCATCCACATGTAAGATGGCCACTGTCATCCCTCTACACAGAAATGAATGGTGTGTAGTAGAATATGCCATTAAGTGTTCAACATTGGGGAAACTGGACAGATCAGGGCCAGGAGTGTAATGCAAGATGTACAAGCCATGATAGCTTACAGTGTTATGGTATAGTCTGGATTATTTGCAAGTAATAAACACTGTTGATGTGCACGTGGACAACTGTATGAGGTCCTCTGACCTTTTTTTCCTGTTATGTCTTCCAGGTATAATGTCCCGGGAATGCCTGCCTGCAAACACACCCCTGGAAAATGATGTTATAATCAAGTTCCTCATAGTCTATCATGCCATCCTTTTCATGCTCAGGACCCAGGATCTGCAGGAGAGGACCACCCTGTGGACCAAGCTTGTCCACAGAGTAAATGATATTGGCCTGCACAACTGCAATTATGAACAGGTGCGGCATCACTGCACTGAACCTATCTGCCATGCCTGTCAGTGTGCCGCTGCAGTTAGGAGGGACCCCCTAGCCACAGTTAGGGGTCATGCCATCCAGCTACCGCTGACACATGCTGATGAGCTCTTCGCTAGCTTTGGGGCACCCACCTGTCAGCCAAGCCAGCAAGTTGAAGACAGCATTGTGGAGGTGGGTGCCACCCACATAATGGATGAGGAGCATGCAGACAAGGCCATAGGGCACATTAGTTGACCACTGTTGCTTATCCATTTTTAGTGTAAACTATCTACATGCATATGTCAGATAAGATAGTCTGTTGCTACAGTGTAGCAATGAACAGATGTGCATAATCTGTAGTACTGTGGGTTTGTACTGTTGATGTGCTGAAATGCTGCTCCCACCCTGTACCAATGCCACAGGTGTGGCTACTGACATTACATCTCTCACACAACTGTTTAGATCCCTCTGGTACACAACTGGGGCAGCAGCCTGTAGCGGGTGAGTATGGAGTTGTTTTGTTCAGGTTTGCCAATACACTGGCCATGTTATGGCCATGCTATTTGCCATGTACACATTTAACACACCTACCCATAATGCATGCTGTACATGTTCACTTATTGTTGCTGTTAACTGCACTGCATCACAGTGGACACCATGGTGGCATATCTGAAGGGTATGTAAGAGTCCTGCAGCATGCCTAACAATCTGTCAGTGCAAGATGTGTGGACAGAGATGAACATAATGGTGGGACAAATGGCCTACAATAGGGACATGTCTGAAACATTACCCTTATACAGTGGTTACAACAGTGTATACACCACTATTACAATGCAACAGTTCATAATCTAAACAATGGCAAATCACAATACCAGATTCCACACCTTTTACAACCTGTAATGTGATCCTAACATGATCAATGAATGTGTAATATGGAATCCTATGTTAGGTCAGCAAATATGGGAAATACATACCTTAACAAACACTGGAAGCATATGTGTGCACACACTCCAAATAACATATTGTGGAAGCAGCTTGTGAGGTACAGACAGCATTCACTCTTCTTGAGTACACACCTTCCATTAAGTACAGGGCCTCAATGTCACACCAAGTAATGGTCTGCTATCCAAGAAGTATGTCCATGACATTTTCCCACTCACCTGCAACAGAGGCAGCCATGGCTTCACACATCTTACAAACCATGAAATGCATCCCATATCCAAAAGGTAGCACTCAGGAGTGGGAAAAGTAGCCTTACCTCACCATTGCATATACCATGGCAAACAGTGCAGACAGTCATGTATGTGTGTATGAAGTATGGCACAACATTAATGCAGAAAATAAACAGATGCCCATCCAGAACAAATGACAACACATGTTGCAAACTGGTCATGGAGGCTGCCCAGAAACATGCAGCAACACTGAGGGATTTGCAGGAATGTCTAGCAAGTACTGTCTGTGCAGTACCTGTGTCGGCAATTACCTGGAATCTGCATAAATGTGGCCTATGGGCTAGGGTAATCAGACTGCAGAGTTGTTCCACAGGAAACCTCATACAGGGCTCTCTACAGGTAGCATATGCATAACATCAGATCTCCCAAAGGCATGTGTTGCAATATGTACTGGTCAAAAAACAAATAAGCAGCTGGATGTAGAAAATGCAAGTTTATTTAGAAAATTATCCTTAAAACCAGTAGTACAGGACTTCGTCCTGCCAAAAATACCTGAACGTCATCAGATAAATTCAAAGAACCAATACGAACCCTTAAATAAAAAGAAAACCAGTCAAACATTCAATTAAAATACACAGCTCTTCTTAGAGACCAATCAATAACTAGCCTCATGACACACCCACAGTACACAGTCTTCACTCGCAAAGCAACTTGTTTCAAAATTACATACACAATGTAGCAAAACATGGTTCATTGAAACATTTTGTGTTCTGTTTGAAGTAACATGTTGCAAATATGCCTATCATCTATCTCAAGCAAGCTTTTAATTTTAACAGACATGCCAGAGATTCTGCTTCATTTAAACCTGGCCAAATATGTGCTCCAGTTCAGATTTGCCACCAGAGTTCAGCTTTTTCAAGCAGGAGCGGGCAAGCTCCACCTCTACCTATGAGTTGCAATGAATCCAACACAATAAATTTAAAATAATGTTCATTATAAGAATTAATGTGTCTGGCCAATGCATTTGTTATTTTATTGTTACAGATGTCACGTAAATGTTTACTAATTCTACATTTAAGCTTGCGCTCTATCTTGCCCACATAGAAACATGGGCAAGACTGGCACAGAGTGCAATGCACTTCTTTTGTAGAATTGCAATCATTTTTTACCACAAACAATGATGTTTGTGTTGTGTATACATATCTGTCCAACATCTAGAATATGTTTACACAAAGTGCATGTACCACATTTTCTCATATGTCCTGCATTTTTGTTTATTTTACTACGTTCAATTAGCTGCTTAAAGTTACAATCTCTTCTGTAAACTATAACAGGTCTCTCCCCCATTTTTTCTCTAATGAAGCTGTTATTCAATAAAACCTTCTCATTCTTTGTTAAAATTTCTTTTAAAACTTTACTATCAGTACAAAAGGTAGTTATAAAAGCTCTATTAAAATTCCCAGCCACATTAAACTTGCTTACCATTGACAGTAAATTCATTAGACATTGTCAAGTGGGGAAGGGCATTATTAAGTAAAGGTGTAAAATGTCCAATTTCTCTTTTATGCCATACTTCACTGAGAAGCTCATTTACTAACCATATGGGATAGCCTCTATTAATGAGCATATTTTTCATTAGTTCACATTCTTCCTGAAATCTTTCCCATTTAGTAGTCATACGGGCCACTCACACCAGCTGACCCATCATAATGGATGGTTTCTGGGCAAAAGGGTGGTTGCTTTAAATATGTGTTAGAAAAAGTTGATTTGTGAAATATGTCAGCAGTAAAACACCCATTTTCCACATCCTTCTTCACCAACACATCTAAATAGGACATTTGGTCCTGAGGCTCCTGACTGTAAGTGTGAGTAAAACAAAGGAAATCAGTGGTTTGATTAATGAACTCAATAAACAATTGTATAGCATCTACAGATCCTGACCGAGGAATAAAGATATCATCCTGAAAATGAAGGTATAAATCACAGTTGGGAAAATGTGTGGAGGAAAATAAGAACTTGTGTTCCCATATTAACATCACAATGTTAACATACAAGCCCCTACAACAAGAACCCATGGCTATGCCTTCTTTCTGGAGATAAAGCTTTTTCTCAAACTAAATAAAGTTCAGTGTTAACACTAGATCTAGTAAGAGCTCATAAGTGTTAATCTTTTCTTGCTCAAGACCTTTGAAGGTCAGGTATTCACAAAAAACACTCTTCTCCAATAGCATGTGGTATAACTGTGCATAGATCTTTTATGTCAATTGTAATTAACATATGTTTATCATTATACCCTACACCATTAAGCCTTTTAAAAAAAATCCCACAAATCAATGCAGATGAGTGTTTCTGCAAACACATATTTTTTTAAGTTCAATATCTAACATTTTAGCAAGAGGATGTGTAATCGACCCCTTTGCGTCCACAACTGGGTGCATAGGTGGGTTGATTCACATCCTTATGGATTTTGGGAAGCCCAAAAATGGTGGGGGTGATAGGAAATTCAACTGTAAGGTAATTATACTGATGTATGTCAATTGAACCTTTGATAAATAAATCATGTAAAAAAATCTTGATTCTTCCATACACAGTATTCATTTCAGTTAATGAACTTTCTTCTTATGTGGTCGAGTGTAATAAACACTCCATTTTATTGATCTAATCACACTCATTCATTGCAATAAAACCCCCACCCTTATCAGGCTTAATGAGTCTAACACCTGATATTCCTTTCAGAAAATCTAATATTTGTTTTTCATCATAGGTTAGATTATTCACACTAGGCTTCCTAGGGCCAGAATTACATAAAGTTCTAATATCCAGTTCACATATGTTCTGAAACACCATTAGGGAATTATGCAATGGTGGATTGTAAGTACTAGCCACTCTCAAAGAATTTGCCACATATACATTATTTAAAAATAATAAATGAAGATTTAATTTTCATGTATATAATTTCAAATCGATCAGAGTTTCAACCAAATTCATTTTCCTTGTAGGAACAAAAGTTAATTCTTTGGAAAGCAAATCATATAACTCAGATGGTATGTCCAAAGAAGAAAAATTATATATTTTAAAGTCTTTAGCGGTGTTAAACACAATGTTCAAAGGAGGTAGTCGAAATGTAGGAAGTAGTCTCTCATCACATTCATTATTTATTGAAACCATTGCTTCCCCCTCCATGAATTCTGACCATTCCACTGAAAGTTCCCTCTGTTGGCTTGAGGGGTTGCATAGTACCTGGACATTTGCTCTTTCTGGTTGTAATTCTGATTTTTCAGATGCTCCGAGTACCTGGGGCCAGTCCCATTCCCGTGGTCTAAAAAGTCACCATTATCAGTTGTAGTTAATACACAGTCAGCATCATTAACATTTTCATTTAAAGATTCATCCACATTTATAAGCTGATGCCAACCTTGGGAAATGGGGGGGGGGGGTACACTTTGTTGTCTCTATATGCATCAATGTCTCTAGTTATCTTTTTAAGCTTACTAGATTTAATAGATTCCATCTGTTCTTCAATGGAACGTAGAATACACGTGTATTCGAATTTATTATCACTAAAAGAAATGTCCTGAGTGATATTCCTATCTAATTCCACCACTTCTTTAGTAAGAGACTCAATGGTTAGGTTGTTGTGTTTAATAACAACTTCCATGTACTCTATCCCATGTTTGTCGAACATCTGCAACAATTCATGGTGAAGACTAAAGTTATTAATCAATCCAGTGGGAAAGCGCCATACTTGCAAACCTTTAGGCACTATCCCTCTGTTTATACATTCTCTAAAATAGTCAGTATCCATTTGTAATTTCTTAATCTTTAACAAGTATCGATCAAATTCACTAAGCTTGTCACATAAGCTACTCTTGTCTCTTAGTGTATTATCATTAAACACATTACGACATTTAAGCATGTCATTCAGACTTAAACAGTCAGGGCACTAGGCCCATTAGTAAAATTGCCGCCAGGATTAGATACACTTTGTCTCTCACCTGCAGTAGTATTTTTATTTGCAGATAAAATGGGAGATACATTTAAATCATCAGTAGTTCCCCTTCTCAGCTCCTGGGTTGAAGAACTAGGCATGAGGTACACAGAAAGTTGAGATATATCCAAGGTTTGAGATAAGAATGGTGACTATTCAATCCTTACCATTCTTTTATTTAATTGCTGTATTAAGACAGTAGACTGTTCAAGTGCATTCGCACAACCCGCAGATGTTCCCTCCATTCTTGCTGCTGAATCCAACAGACCAGCAACAGCAAATGACAACAAACTCAATCAAAAAACAAATAGGCAGCTGGATGTAGAAAATGCAGGTTTATTTAGAAAATTATCCTTAAAACCAGTAGTACAGGATTTTGTCCCACCAACAATACTGGAACTTCATCAGATAAATTCAAAGAACCAATATAAACCCTTAAATAAAAATAAAACCAATCAAAAATTCAATTAAAATACACACCTCTTCTTAGAGACCAATCAATAAGTAGACTCATGACACACCTCCAGTACACAGTCTTCACTCGCAAAGCAACTTGTTTCAAAATTACGTACACAATGTAGCAAAACATGGTTCATTGAAACATTTTGTGTTCTATTCAAAGTAACATGTTGCAAATATGCCTAGCATCTATCTCAAGCAAGCTTTTCATTTTAACAGACATGCCAAAGATTCTGCTTCATTTAAATCTGGCCAAATATGTGCTCCAAGTCAGACTTTCCAGCAGAGTTCAGCTTTTTCAAGCAGGAGTGGCCATGCACCACCTCTACCTGTGATTTGCACATATTTCAATGAGCCATGTTTTGCTACATTCTGTACATAATTTTGAAACAAGTTGCTTTGCAAGTGAAGACTGTGTACTGGGGGTGTGTCATGAGGCTAGTTATTGATTGGTCTCTAACAAGATGTGTGCATTTTAATTGAATTTTTGATTGGTTTTCTTTTTATTTAAGGGTTCATATTGGTTGTTTGAATTTTTCCGATGAAGTTCCTGTATTGTTGGTGGGAAGAAATCCTGTTCTACTGGTTTTAAGGATAATTTTCTAAATAAACCTGCATTTTCTACATCCAGCTGCCTATTTGTTTTTTGATCATGTTTGCAATGTGTAATGGTGTCATGAGACCTAGGATGAAACCTACAGACAGTATTCATAAAGATACATGTGGTGCACAAGCAACACCTCATTCCACCTCAGGGCCAACATCCCCATTTTTATCTTGCTGGTGCCAGTGTACACCTTTAGGTTTGCTGTTCATTAGCAGGAACTAGGCTGGTAGACATGGTGCTTTGGAACACTGCATAATAACACTCATGTGTGGCCCATAGTTGTCAAGCATCTGCAATGAGGCTGAGGATGGGGAGGGGTGTCATCCTAAAACACAACAGTGGACTGAAGCATATATACAAAGCTTGCTAAGAATGGCTGTATCTGAACACAGTCAAGGTCGTGAATTGTGCCACACATAACCCTGACTCCACAGCAATAGTTAAGGCACTGTGTGACCAAAGGCTGTGCACAAGAGCTGACCATGCAATCCAGCGGAGTTGGGGGACATTTGCAGGGCCAAGTGACCAAATAATGGCAAGTGAAGATGGGCCATGCTAGTATACCCCTTCCAGGAATAGTGACTGCTGTAGTTCACTTAACAGGTGCTGCAACAAACCATTGTGTTATGGGTGTGCACACTTATGCAACCCACATATTGTATGCATCTCATTCAGCATCTGCACCACTAACACATTTGTTTGATACTGCATTGGATTGCACAGGTTATATGTCACATATCAGGTGTGTGCAATGTTAACATATGCAGTATTGTGGCCCCTTTGCATATCATGGAAGAGGCTGGCATGTCAACAAGGGTGTGTACACTCCTTATATCCACATTAAGCTTTGAAGGTTGTCAGTGTATTTGGATTGTATTACTCATACATGCACTGCTGATGATGAGATCTGCAAATCAGAGGTCAGGCATTAACTATTGACATCAGTCCTCATATTATCCCAGGTATGTGTCAGACAAACACAAAGGGGCTGTGAGCAACAGAGCAAACATAACTGCCACACATATTCAGCAATGGTGTGTACACTTGTGAGGTATGATGCACAATGCATGCCAGTGTGCTATACAGGTGCACAGCAATACTATGTACATGGGTGCAGTGTGTTCCAGGGGAAGGGGTGTCAACTGCTAACACAACTCATGCATCACAGAGATGTATAATGTTGGTAACATGGAATGAGTATGGCTGCAGTGCATGCTGTTGAGTGCCATATGTCATGCATGTTGACTGTTGGGTAATGAGAGGTTTGTGTAATATCTTTGTGCCACCTCACCTGTAAGTGTGTGTGCATGTGTGTGTGTGTGTGTGTGTGTGTGTGTGTGTGTGTGTGTGTGTGTGTGTGTGTGTGTGTGTGTGTGTGTGTGTAGAGGTAAACCATAACATACAGGTCTTAAATTACATTTCTTGTTATCCTCTCACAGGTGGCGAGGTGGATCAAGGTCCCTCCTGCAGGAAAACTGAAGTTAGTGTCCATACAGACTCTGACAATGATAATAGGCATGGTGAAGCATAGGCAGGGTTGTCAGGGGCTGAAGCTGTGCCATCAGTTGACATCCCACTTTTATCCACCCCATTGCCACACACAGTCTCAGTGTCCATACATACCCCATCACCAGTGGCAATAGATGAGAGAAAGTTGGCTGGTGGTGGCATGGGACAGGACAGTGTGGGGTGGGGCTATGACAAATGTGTCTGTACACAGCAGCCATAGCTGGATGACCACCGAGGTACCACAAAGGCAGATGTAGAGGGGTGCTTGTAGGAGGGCTGCTGGCCATGTCCCTGGCAGAAGTGCCACAGCAGGTGTTACCAGACTCGTGTTTCAGGCCATCATGGAGGCACAGGCATGTATGGAATGTTACACCAGACAAAGTCTGAGGCTCCAGAGGCCTAGTCATTCTGCTGTACTTGACAACATCTGTGATCTTGCAGGTTCCCACCATTATTTTGCAGAGGTCCTGGATAGACAGTTGGGTGAGATGGTGGGAATCCTCGACCATGTGTTGTCTGTGCTAGAGCATGTGGTGGGAGTAGGGCAGTGGCCACATGGACATAGGTCAGCAACACCAACAGGTGGAGGTCTATGTGGACATGAAACAACTCACGGCCAGTCCCATAGCGGCAGTACAGCACCAGCTCTTCTGGAGGGGTGCTGTCCACACCACAATGCAGCAGGCCATGTGCATGTGGTCCTGGCCAGTCCCATCAGGGAAGTGGATCCAGTGGACAATTGTCATCATCAGGGGAGAGTACCATATCTGGGCCTTTGCCTGGTAGTGCTCATGAAACCCCTGGCAGGCACATTTCTCATCTCCATGGCCAGAGACAGTGAACTGTACACCCTGCCATGTGCAGTCTGCAGCTGTCCAACAATCCCCTGTATAGGGCAGCCACATGGCAGACATGTGTGCATACATAAACACACACTTCACCAACACAGCTAGGGCACCTCCATGCCTACACACACCACATCTGCACAGCCCGTTTAATAAAGAACCCCCTAACCCACACACATGATGTCAACCAAATGGCTCAGCCTTGGCCTCTGGTAAATGGGCAACACACCCTGTGCATATGATGATACCTGTGCCACATCCCTGTCATCCTTACAATTGATGCAGGGACATGCTGATATGGTTCTGATGCACAGGGTGAATGCACTAAGGCTTGGCAATGTAATGTTGTTTAATGTGTTTCCAGCTGGAATGATTATTGCTTACATGTCAGGGTGTGTAGCTGTCCAGCCATGATGCATTATTAACACTGACTGATTGTGGTCTTCATAATGTATTCTGTTTGTGTTCTAGGTGTCTATGTGTCAGGAGGATGTTGGTCTGCTGTCCTGTCCTACAAGGGGTGTAGCACTGTGGTGACACATTGACTGTGTCATATCCTGGGGACAGCTGAACACAGGTAATAGGCCTGTACAACAGTTACTGCATGTGGCACATGGCTGTTCGGTATGAGGGGTGTATACATGTGAGTGCATGGTGGCTGGTGTCAGCAGTTCTTCTACAGTGGACAATTATAAGTGTACTGGGTGGCACACACCAAATGTCTGTGAATAACACACACACACACACACACACACACACACACACACACACACACACACACACACACACACACACACACACACACACACACACACAGGCTTTGGTGCTGATGCAATACACAGAGAATACTGTTCACATGGATGTACTTCATTTTGCAGTGAACTCATTTTGACCTATGTAATTCCACCCAGACCAAATTGCCAAAACATCACATCAGGAAATAATCAGTTCACCAGTTTAATGTCATTGACAATGATACTGGCAGGGTATATGTCTTCTGCCCCATTGTAGTGCAATCCTGGAGTTAGTAAAATAAGGTGTGCTGGTGTGGGTGGCACAGCCCCCCACTTTGGAGGGTGTGGGGTGGTGTAGAATCACACATAGTGTGATTAACAACTACTTAACCTGTTAACATAAACTGTACAGTATAACAGCAGTCTGAGCGGGGGGATACCCACAACAATAACCCCAATGTGGGTGGCTGTGGCCACACCCATGTATATATACCAATCCCTGTATTGCTGTACAGCTGTACAGTGGGGAGAGGGCATTTACACATCCACTACTAGTTTTGCTTGAATGTATTTCCACAAGATGATTGCTTTGAAATGTTACCTTTAGCCAGTTAGTTCTCGGACAAATGATCTCCTGGGTCATATATTTTCTGCAAACCAAAGCAGATCCCTTCACATACACACACACACTTACTTGGCAACACTAAGAGTAGAACCCCTACCTAGGTACTTATTGATACTAATGTATTTAGCTTTAATTGCACACACCACAGAGCTTTTAGGGTGAGGTGTGTCCTGAGTTTCCTGTTAAGTGAAGAACATCATCAGGCCTTGTACAGTATGGTAATGGGGGTTGTACTGGGTGTTAATGAACAATACATAGTATGACATACTGTCATATACACATTGATAAACACATACAGTCATAGACACATTTGACAGACCTGGGTTTAGCAGTGCTAACTACCTTGTCAGTGAGTCCATTGTGTTACAGAGATTTTGCACACAGCACATGCATCATTGGGCTGGACAGTGTAATCAGTTACCTGTATGCTTGATGGTGACAGCAGTCCTCATACAGTGGACCTTGGGTCATGTACTGGGGGTACCATGATGTAAAGACAGTATACCCAGCACCCACACCCCACATTGGATATTGTACTCACTGAAACCCATGATAATGGTCTGACATACCCACAATCACACATTGACCAAGCTGCAATACAACCCCTTGTCTATCTAATCAGTGCTACTACAGGGATATGCATTTATTGCACATGCCACAGGGATAGTAGGACGAGGGTTTGTCATGGCATTCCTAATGTCAGCAACATCACTGTCCCTTATAATGTATGGCAAGGTTTATTGTATTAGGAGAATGTGGCCTCAAAATGCTGTCTCCTACAAATATACACACTCACAAACATACACACACTTGCCAGGACTCAGAGGGTAACCCACACCTATCTACCCATTTGTAGAACAGTGTTATGCTGGTACTGCAAGCTCCAGCTAGCCCATAGGGTGAAGAGTGCAACAAGGTACTTTTAATGTCAATTACAACGGCAGCCATTTCTATGTATGGCAATGGGGGTGTAGTGGGTGAGAAGGCCCTCAGACTATTGTCAACTACAAACTCCAAGTTTACAAACACACAGACACTGTTATTCTCAGTAATGCACACTGACACATTTGTCAATACTGGGGTCCATTGGTGCAGGTGTTCCTAGAGGTGTACCAGGCTAATGTCCATGGAGAGATGAGAAGAGTAGGGCATGTGGGTACACTGGTATCATGCCACCTGACATTTGTCCGCAGGTCATCTATCAACCGATGCCACTTGAGTGATCTCTAGGGTGATAGTTAAATTCAACATTCAATCATCTGGCTTTCTCTTGCAGAGGGCCAGAGAGGTGCTCCAATTAACATGTATGCAACATATATTGCATCACATTTCCAGTGTCTGGGTTAGAGACCCATACCCAAGTATATTCTGTTGACTGTGGTAGTCTGGTTGAGGTATCCATGGCATGTGGTGCATACAGGGTGGGGCTTCCTAGCTGTGGCATTCATAACACAGCTGGACATACATGTCAGTGTCAGTCAATCATAGATTGCCTGTAAGCAGCCAAGATGGATATCTGACATCTGTACAGAGAACAGACAGAAATAGTTAGGATGAATGTTTTGACAAATATACATCTGACACTGATAGGTATGCCATTACTACATGACAGCAGCCCTCAATGACATGTCCTAAATACATAGTAGTCTACAGTTAATATCCACATATCAGATCAATATCCAATAGGAGATACTTAATAACATACAGTTCAGACACCAAGAACACAACAGTCAGTACTCAGAGTCCAGCTTTGCATGCAGGAGTGTATGGTTCCAGTACTACAAACTGCAAACTACTCTTACTTGGAAAAGCACTGTGAAAAGTAGTAATGTAATGACACAATACATGCAAGTCTATAGCCTGAGATACTACCCATATATGAAACACATACAAAGAGAAAAGATTGTTGTACTAGCTATGTATACTCAGGTGTCCCATACAGTAAACTTACACTCCTTGCTACTGTAATGACAGCACATAGAAGCATGTTATGTACATGGAATTAAATACACTTATTAAATATGTCATTACCTTGTTATTTTATCAGACTGGAATGTGATCACTGGTTACCAGGGCTGCGCTATACTTAGCGGGTGTAAGCATTGCTTAAATGTAAATGCTAAGCAGATTTGTGCACTGGTAAGCGAAGCCTACATGATGTAAGTGCCTTTTCGTTTAACCGTATGTTAGCTCCACTTACTGTTGGGCAAACCCACTTAAAGCTGCTCAAAACTGCCTTAACCAGTCTGTATCCAACAGTCCTTGTTCTGCCTAGCAACAAAATAAACAACCCTTGCAGATCTTGAACCCTGAACACTACAGTCACAGCAGTTAACCACTAAGCCATCTGAGCTGTAAAAATGTCTGTGCTTTTTCAACTAGATCATTTAGTATATATATATATATACACACACAGACACACACACACACACACACACACACACACACACACACACATATATATATATATATATATATATATATACACATATGTATACATGTACATCTGCACATATATATATATATATATATATATATATATATATATATATATATACATAAACAGATGCCCATAACATGTAGAGGAGTCATACCTCAACACCATAAGTCACAACCTCTTAGTGCAAGGGAATGTAATGTAGGTATTGCAGGTATTAATGTAGAATGTTGCTACAGTAACAGGGGTTGTGTCAACAGACATGTGTAGAAAGTCACTTCTGATACTGACATATACACCATCAGTTACTGACAGACATCATAAAATCCTCATAATGAAGTACCACACATATCACAGTAACGACCCTGTGGAATACAGCAGAAATATCACCAATAAATGTGGACAGTCTGAAACAATCTGGTCAGTCCAGAGGTATAGACAGAACTCCTTAGTGCAAGATCAAGCCTGACAAAAGGGATGTTCACAGACATGAAATTGGGGACATCACACAAATACTGAAATAGATAAGCTCACACAGTTGATGCATTCACCCCCTCCTGTCTGTACTAACATGTATTAACCAGAGGGGCAGAGTTCCCAAGCCCACATACCTCCCACTAGTTAGTGACATACATCTTCACAGCATCCCACTGCTTTGTGAGATATACACAACACATATGGTGGCCAGGCAACAGTACATCCGACAAATATCTGGACATAACATCACACTAGGTAAATACACTGAGCTGCTAGGCATGTCACAAAGCACTGTATAAACTACAGGCAGACTGCCACAACACTGACCCAACTTTCCTATGGGGGAATACACATGTACTTGCAAATATAGCAGGCACTACAGGCATGTAACAGCACAGAGTAATAAACACCAGTGTGAAAGTGCATACTCACAACCAATCTCAACACAGTCACAGCCACATTATGGTAAGCATAATTAATAGTACAGTATCTGGACTATGTGAACAAAACTATGCTCATATTTGCCACTCACACACTAACCCTACTTATACTGGGCCAATTCACAGTGTAGTCTGATGCCTGACTGTAGTATGGGACATGCCTCAGTCTGGCCCTACAACCATATATGCTGATAGGATACCAGAAACTGGAGCAGCATGCAATGTCAGATTAAACAGATTAAACAGGACCAAGAACACTGACATCTACCACAGTCTATTAATTTATTTACACCTTATAATATATACATACATATACTTGGCCCAAGGATGAATTTCATATATTATGCATTTAGTACATTTGAGTTAAAGAGCAAGTATATTAAGTCATTTGAACTTATAAGAAATTTATATGACATTTATTGATGCATTTCACTGTGTTATGTATATATTTATAACATCTAGCTCAATATTTATGGGCAAGTTTTATAACTTACAAAGTGATTTTTACTCAAATATGATCATGATTGGCTAATAGTATTTATTTGTATATATTAGTGATGGACTTCACTTATATTTGGTAAATTTTGATTTGTAAGAATATATAAAATTTTTTACTAAAGAGTCAAATTATTAACTAAGTGTTATTAATGTTTTAATTTATGCACATATTTTCATTTTATTTATTGGTTATAATAATACCATAGATATTTACATAAGAACATGTGTATATGTATTTTGAAAATATATACTAGTACAAGTTTTGAGCTTACAAGTGCACTCAAATGGTTAAGTGTTTTTAATGTTTTTAGTTTGATTTAAATGTTAATTGATTAATGAGCAGACTTTCCCGCCTTGAGCGGTTGTATATAATCTCTGTACAGGTTTAAATGATTCATCTGATGAAGCGTGGATGGATCACGCGAAAGCGCTCATTTTTTACTTCCAATAAACTATTTTGCTTGATTCTAAGGATTGACAACGTGTTTTGTTCCTATTACAGCAGCTTTTCGTGAAATTGGATGTTTCTTACGTGGTTTGGTACTGTACTTTATGTATACAGTCTGTACACAGGCTAAGTAGCATACTCACAATACACTGCTGCACAATACTGACACTCTGTCAACAATCACCATAAGTACACAGACCTCACTACTGAACAGACTACAACAGAATGTCCAGGTTTTGTTCTCAAATATAATGCCTACTATACATAACATGTCTAGCAGTCTGATATATCACTGGCTTGTTATCAGGAATGATGTCAGTAAATAATGATATAGTGTACATACACACCTCTTACTGCATGACTTATGGACAAAGGGTGACAGACTTGGAGGACAGAGGCACAAACACAGGGCCAATATTGACATATTTCTGTCATAAACTGAGAAAATTCCTGGTGTAACAGGGTTTGTTGTGACATATCTCTTCTGAGGGATATGAAGACAGTAACACACATGGATGTCACCATGTACTGACTGGAATCATCAGCATATGCTACTGCATTTCTAAAGATAGGAAATGTGTGAGTAACACACCATATCTAAGACTCAAAACTCTGGCCAGTCTGCAGTAAGCCCTACAGGTGAGAGTTTCCTCAACCACATAACACTGTCATGCCAGACTTTAAATCATGTAGAACAGCCATATCCACACAAACCCTCCTGTTTGTTGGCCTGTCTCCACAGTGTATTTTGTATGAGATATTTCCAACTACCCTCTGTGATGCTGTTTGTCAGACACCCACATGAAGTCCTGCTCACAGTGAAGGAAAAAAGCCAACACTCACATGAAGTACTTAGTTATAGGAGTGTGTTTCCATGCAATTGATTATAGGAATGATACCAATGCTGTTTCACATGCAATTTGCAAGTGGGGGACTCCAATTCATGCACAAGCCATCAGCTGATCATGAGCATTACCTGCAAAAGTCAAGCTGCTGTCTATGCAAAACAGATGTACTTTTCCACTTCCACCAGAGAGGGATAGAGCAAGAGAACGAGACAGAGAGAAAGTAAGAAAAGAAGGGAGTAAGACCCAAGCATGTTTGTGTATGATCCATGGGTGGAGAGTGGTATCTGGGTATTATAATGGCTGCCTATGTTGTTTACTAATCCATACTGTCACATAGTAATTGCACATGGCTGTACACATTTATGGCTGTGGATTGTCTACAACAACCTCTACAGTGTTTGAAAACTGTTGGCCTTGTAATGTAGGCATTGAGACATATAGGTCCTCAATATAATGATGTAGGAAAACCCACACTGCAATGGATCTTGTCATTACACAATCACCCACACAGGCTACTGATAACACACACACAAACACACACTTACTAGTACTGAGTTTCAAACCTCTACCTATGTATTGCTATTAAAGTGTTACACAGTTGTTGCAAATGCCACGGAACTTACATGTTGAAGAGTTGTCCAAAGGTATCTTTGAAGGTGAGTGACATCAGCAGCAGTGCTAAAGGAGGGGTAAGGGAAGTGTAGTAATTGTGAATGTCCACAAATTCAGGTGTCAACAATGACACACACACACTCTCTCACAGAAACACACACATTTTCACAGTTGGCAGCATCAGGATTCAAACTCCTACCTCATTAGTTTGTTGCACTACAGTATTACACAGTTATCGCAAGCACCACAGAGCTTATAGGGCTGCAATATGGTAAAAGGGTTATTTCAAGGTGACTGACAGCAGGTGTGCTAAAGTCAGGCAATGGGAGGTGTAGTGAGTGTGAATGGCTTCAAAATCATTCATCTCCATGCACACACACACACACACACACACACACACACACACACACACACACACACACACACACACACACACACACACACACACACACACACACACACACACACACACACACACACACACACACACACACACTTGCCACTACTGACATCCATATGTTCATTGCTTCACAGGTGTGTAGTAGGTGAATGAGCCTGAAGGCTGTACAAGGCTAGGCCAAGAGAATACCTTGGCATCAGGCCACATGACAATAGTCCCCAGTGTGGCTCAGGGGTGTAGTCCCTGGAGTGGTCCCCAGGGGTGGGTATTGTATTCACCATCCACTCATCTGGGTTACTATTGTGGGTGGCCACTGATGTGCACTGCTTCCCTTGTATGTGATCTATATTCCATAACATGGACAGAGTCTGGGTTGTGCACATGTCCCACACACATGTTCTTTGACATGTGGAAGTGTACTTGAGTTCTCTGGAGCATGTTGTGTGGACAGATCATTATCTTCTGATGTAGCATTCCTGATCTCAGTTGGTGAGATCTGGCTATGTAGCTGAAGTCATGCTTGCAGCTACATTGACAGCATAATATGGGTATTCAGTGGAGTTAGTGGCATCTGTCCATACAGGACATGTGTATAATGCATGGCATTCCCTTTGTGGGTTACATTTGCAGACTCTGCAGTTGTTGCAGGTGTCCAGTGGGGAACATAGAAAAAGGGCCACTGTATACATTCATTTGCCTACTGAGAGGATGTAACAGGGTGCCATGTCATTTTACTTCCTGGATAACACACACTCAGCCAGGAGATGTAACACATCAAAGTACTTTCTGATGTCAGAGGCACTGTTGTGGTCAACAGGCATGTAGTCCACTGCAATCACACTGTGGTTACTATCTGTGAGGCAATATGCAGGGAACTACCAATATAGTGGTTGTTGTCTAGCCAAGTTTGTTTGTGTATGAGACATGGGTGGAGAGTGTTCTCTGAGTAATAAAAGGGTTGCCTATATTGTTCACCAATCCATAATGTCACATGTAGGGCTATGGATTGTTTATACCAACCTCTCCAATGTTTGACATCTGTTGTCCTTGTAAGGTGGACATTGTGACATATAACAGGTCCTCAACATAATAATTTATCAAACTCCCTCCCCACAATGGATCCTGCTATTACACAATCACAGCAATCTCCACACAGGATACTGATGATAGATAGACATACAGACACACACATAAACACACTTGCCAGTACTGACAATCATACCCTTGCCTAGCTATGTATTGCTACTATAGTGTACTGCATTTATCGCACGTGCCAAGGAGCTTATAGATTGGATGTTGTCCCAAGGTACTTCTAAGGTGAGGAACATCACCAGCCCTTGTAAATAATGGCATTGGGTGATGTAGTGGGTGAAAGATCCCAAAAATAATTTCTGCCTACACACACATTTACATTTGCCATGGTGAGGTTCATACCTGTATCTAACAATCTTTCTGGACCATTAAGTTACAGATTTACCACATGCGCCACTGACCTTACATGGTTTAGGGTTGGCAACAGGTACTTCTAAGGTGGATGATATCTGCAGGACTGCTATAGTCAGGCTCTGAGATGTGTACTGGGTGTAAATGGGGCTAAAATCTTTGAGGTACAGACATATATATGTGCACACACAAGAACTTGCCACAGATGAGATTCAAACATATACCTATATAGTTACTGCTACTACATTGTTCTGCATTTAGGGTGCATACCATGGAGCTTAGATGTTGGAGAGCTGTGCCAAGGTAACTTTGAAGGTGAGTAACATCAGCAGCAGTGCTAAAGGAGGGTTAAGGGGAGAGTAGTAAGTGTCAGTGTCCATAAAATCAGGTATCATCAAAGACATGCACACTCTCTCACACAAGTACACACAGTCTCACAGTTGCCATATCTGGGATTAGAACTCCTACCTAACTAATATTCTACACTATAGTATTACACAGTTAATGCAAGTGCCATGGAGCTTATATGTTGGAGAGTTCTCCACAGGTATCTTTGAAGGTGACTAACATCAGCAGTAGTACTAATGGAGGGGTAAGGGGAGGATAGTAAGTGTCAATGTCCATAAAATCAGGTATCATCAAAGACACACACACACTCTCTCACAGAAACACACATAGTGTCACAGTTGCCATATCTGGGATTGTAACTCATACCTAAATAGTATGCTACACTATAGCATTATGCAGTTATCACAAGTGCCATGGAGATTATGGGTTGGTACTTGTCCAAAGGGTTATTTCAAGGTGGCTGACATCAGCAGGCATGCTAAAGTAGGGCAATGGAAGGTGTAGTGACTGTGAGTGGCCTGTAAATCATTCATATACACACACACAGTTTCACAGTTGCCATGTCTGGGATTAAAACTCCTACCTAGCTAGTTTTCTACACTACAGTATTACACATGCATCGCAAGTGCCACAGAGCTTATAGCACTGAGACTTGCCCAGAGGGTTATTTCAAGGTGACTGACAGCAGCAGGAGTGCTGACTTCGGCAATGGGAAATGCAGTGTGTGTGAATGGGCCATAAACAATTCCTCTGGAAACACTCACACACACACTCAGTCGCACACAACTTTATATTTGACAGGACTGGGTATACAAATGCTAGATGAATACTGATTTGTACTATTGTGTTACACAGTTATCACAAGCACCACAGACACTATAGGGCTGAGGGCTACCAAAAGCAATGTCTACAGTGATTGATATCAGCACATCATGTGAAATTGGCCAATTGGATGTGTGGTGGGTGGGACAGGCCTCATGATGGAAATCTCTCTGTCACTATATGTCTCTCTTCCCTACATCTCTGTGTATGTATGTTTGACATATTATAGTGTGTTAGCCTTGGATATGTGTGAGTATTTCTATCCAATGTGTATGCAAAGCATGAATGGTGTATAATGTGCTGTGTGTGCACAGACATCTGTGACTGACAGATATGTATAATCCACTCTGTTGTCAGACATGGACTTCATTTCTGTAAGTGTAGGAGCATGCCCAGTATGACCTTCTGTACTGAGTGTGAGAATCCATTCCAGGTAGGTTGTACTCCAGTCCAGGGTTTGGTGTTCTACACCTACAGCTAGCAACCTGTTTCTGCATCTCAATCAGGGGAGGTAATCGTGCCTCTTTACTCATCCCTCATCAGGCCCATAATTGAGTACAATGCCCCTTTTGGGATGTACTTTACCAGACACCTGCAGCAACTGGAAAGACCCCAAAAGTACCTCACCAAGAGGATCAAAGGGCTCAAACAGATGCCATATGCTGCCCGGTTAAAGAAACTCCAGCTCTACTCAGTGACATACTGCCTGTTCAGAGGCGATCTGTGCCTGACGTATAAAGCCATGTTCAACCCGGAATTAATGGACATGCTGCACCTCAAAAAATCCAAATCCCATCGAGCTATGCGCTCGAGAGACTTGAACCTCAGCACTGAAATAAATAGGACATGCTGGAGGGACAGATTCATAACCCAGAGGCTCCCTTCACTCTGGAATAAAATCCCAGTCCAGGTTAGGCAGAGTCTCTCATTGACTCTCTTCAAGAGGAATCTTGATGAGTGGATGGGAGATCGTAGGTTTACCCCGGGTATCACTTCTGTGTCACTGTTAGACAGAGGCACAGTATACTAACCTCAAAAAAGGGCATAGCAAAATAAATTTAAAATGGGTGGTGAAAGCCAAGCACATTCTGGCTATGCTTATAAATGCCCTAGGGCAGATAGCCTAGTATGAACCTATGAACCTATGAACCTATTACTGCCATGTAATGCATAAAATCTACAACCTAATATTTCCTTGCCTTTAACTTCAGATTCTTGGGTTGACACCTACCTAAAAATGTTAGTGCTTCAACTAAATCTTTAGAACCTTTCAATCCAGAGTCTACCATCCTTTGTTCTCCTTCCACATTAATGAGGTTAAAAATCTCCACAAAATCGTTCTTCCAAACTTTCACTTTGACTGCTTAGGGAATGCTGGCAGTGATAACTGAACCCCTTGCCCTGTTGTCTTTGATGGTATTTGTGATGTTGTTGACTTGACTGGAGTGGTTCACAGAAGATGTAGCTGCAGCCTCACCAGTAGTAACTATGGCAGCAAGGAAAAGGAGGGAGTCTTAAGGATGTCTGAAGGTGTTGCATTAATGGTGTGGTCCCTGGGTTGATTATGTGGTTCCCTGGGTTGATTATTAAATATCTAATTCAGGAAGCATGTTAGTACTCCTTTCTGCAGTCTGAGATAACCTAGCCCCACTTTCTTCACTGAGAGTGCCAATAAAAGCATTTAAATATTCATCTGTGTTTCCCTCCTGAATTTGCCCATGACTATAAATAATATATCCTGTGGCTCTCATAACCGGAGTTGAAATATGTTGAATTTGACCACTGGCTTCATTAGTGTGCCCTTTTCTCATAGTCTTTCTTCTTGCCATTTTGCTCAATACACATTCATCAATCAATTCAGGCTTGATTGCTTCAGAAGAAGTTCTCTTCTGACTAGACTGGGCACCATCGAATTGCTTGTTACCCTTTCTTGAAATCTCTTTGAATAACAATCTAGCCTCCACTGAAATCTGATTCCATCTCAGCTTGAAATCCTGTATAGGAGCCATAACACAATCCTACATAAATAACATAATAACAAGAAATAAAGAGAAGCATAAAATTAATAAGCATACGCCACAGTGGTGCAGCGGTAGCATTGTCGCCTAAAAGCAAGAGGTTCTATTGTTTGATTCTCGGCTGGAGCACCTTCTGTGTGGAGTCTGGGCATGTCCTCCCCATGGTCGGGTGGTGTTCGAAAGACATGCGTGTATGGGCATGCCTTTGTTAAAGGTTGAACATCAGGCTGGCACCTCAGCACCATAAAAATCTACTGCCAATCATTAGCGAACCGGAGTTCTGCTCTGGTGACCCCTAACCAGGAAAAGCCGAAAGAAGAACAACCTTTAATGTATAATCAACATGATTAAATTACTATTGAATCAATCATTTTAATAAGGAATTTAGTGATCAACTACAAACATTTCTTATTATTATTATTTGAACAATATCCATTTAACTTCTTAGTTGCACTGTAGATAAGTTAATGTATAAACATGTGTTTTCTTTAAATGTTAGAGTGTTAAAATTCAGTAGGAGACTGCTCAAGAACAAAGCCTGGGACTTTGTGTGTATGTAAAGCCAGGGAGGGCTGGGATAAGCTATCTATACACCTAGTTTATTCTTTTAATTTTCTGAAATATTTTATTAAGATTTTGAAAAAAAAAAGAGCAAAGATTACAAAAAAAATAACTTTAAAATACAA
Organism: Protopterus annectens; assembly: GCF_019279795.1. Lineage (NCBI taxonomy): Eukaryota > Metazoa > Chordata > Ceratodontiformes > Protopteridae > Protopterus > Protopterus annectens. Next base: position 1,088,141,446 of record NC_056732.1, on the reverse strand, counting down.
TACAATGTAAAAATATGAATCATAGTTTTAAAGAACAAGTAAACTGTAACTCTTTACAACATTTACAAGTCTGAGACCAACAAAATAATAATTAAAACAAAGCAAACTTAATAATAGTCCAAATAATTAAGCAGATGAAGATGATGATTCAGTAAGGGCTAACACCTTCATCCAAGGATTATTCCATAGTTTATTTGGATACATTTTTGCTTCTTTTACTTTGACTTCATTAATTGCGACTTCCTTTAGAAGAACAAGAAAGTCTTCAAATTTCATTTCTGAAGATGATTTCCATTTCCTAGTAATATTCTTTTCTTGGCCACTGCAAGTATAGTTCAAGTTAAATAAGAAACGTCTTTCTTTTGTTTATATGTTCCTAGAACATTAGAGAGAACAATTTATTTTGTTAACGTATCATTCCATAATGCAAAAGAAATATATCCAAATGGACAAACTGCAGCAGCAGTTATAAAATATCCAATCTTTTATTCAAATGGTGAGTATTATCATGCCCAACTGAGCAGTTCATCAGACCAATAAAAACAGCAGTGACCAAAATTCTTTATATAACCATACACCAATAATAAAACACATTACATGTCTAAAAACAAGTAACTCATTTAAATAATTTACAAGCTTTGAAAAATGGATATTGGGCACGCCTCCTTCTGCCTACATGGGCAGTTTCAGGTTATTCCTCCTCTGAGTTCCTCTGTGCCTGTGATGGCCTTGGCAATGATGGGGGGCTTTGTGGCCTTGCCCCATGCTGCTCCTGCTGCAGCTGTTTCCACAAATCATATTTCAGAGTTTTTTTTTACCACAAACTCAACACCACTGGTGTACACAGACAGGGAAATTTTACATGACAAAACTAACAAAACGTTAGTGGCTGCTGTTGCTCCCATACATCAATATGTGGAAGATGTTGAGGGTGGTGAGGAGGTGAATGCTGACAACCAACCCACAGTGAGGAGAAGGAGAAGAGTGTACAGACCCAGGGTAACCTACCAGGGGCTACATGAGCTGAAGATAGTGGAGCACTAAAAGGTGGACGGGGACATTCTACAGCAAATTGTTGAGCTGTGCTGGCCACACCTCACAGAAAAAAACAACAGAGGGGAACCCATCCCAGTGGATACCAGGGTATGTGTAGGCTTAAGAATACTAGCCACAGGTACCTCCCAAAGGCCAACTGGGAATATCATGGGGATCTCACAGGCATCAGCATCCAGAGTACTCCACCAGTTCCTGGATGCCATGTCAGCACATGCTGGTGAGCACATATACTTACTCAACACCCGTGAAGCATCTCTTCCTCCAAATAGCAGAATACCCTGAGGTAGTGGGTGCTATAGACTGCATGTACATACACATCAAAGCACCACCCGGTGAGCAGGATAGGGTCTACATAAACCGCAAGGGCTTCCCCTCCATCAACTGCCAGGTTGTGTGCGATGCCCAGGGCATTATCTTGAATGTGTGTGCTGGCAGCCCTGGAAGCTATCACGACTCCCACATCTGGCATATGATAGAGCTGTACCAGTCATTTGCCAGTGGGGCATCCCATATGACCACCTAGTGGGGGTTGCTGGTTACGCACTAGAGCAATGGCTGATGACACCCATCAGAAATGCATACACACCTGAACAAAATCTCCATAATGAGGCACAGGCACAAACCAGAATCATAATAGAGCATGTGTTTGGGATCCTCACATCACAGTTCCACTGCCTGGACATATCCGGTAGAGACTTGCGGTACTCTCCAGCTACATGTACACAAATGTTCATAGTATGTGCCATGCTACACAATATGATCTTGTGGAAACAGCTGCAGCAGGAGCAGCATGGGGCAAGGCCACAAAGCCCCCCATCACTGCCAAGGCCATCACAGGCACAGAGAAACTCAGAGGAGGAACAACCTGAAACTGCCCATGTAGGCAGAAGGAGGCATGCCCAATATCCCCAGGCTTTGGTAAAGAGACAACGCATAGCACATACACTGACACGGTAGGGACCCAGGGAATGACACCTCTCTCTCTGACTCGCACATGCAGTAAATGGAATGCCAAACATGACACTACCTGTGCTTTATCATAGGTTCATAGGCTCATAGGTTCATACTAGGCTATCTGCCCTAGGGCATTTATAAGCCTAGCCAGAATGTGTTTGGCTTTCGCCACCCATTTTAAATTTATTTTGCTATGCCCTTTTTCGAGGTTAGTATACTGTGCCTCTGTCTAACAGTGACACAGAAGTGATACCCAGGGTAAACCTATGATCTCCCATCCACTCATCAAGATTCCTCTTGAAGAGAGTCAATGAGGGACTCTGCCTAACCTGGACTGGGATTTTATTCCAGAGTGAAGGGAGCCTCTGGGTTATGAATCTGTCCCTCCAGCATGTCCTATTTATTTCAGTGCTGAGGTTCAAGTCTCTCGAGCACGTAGCTTGATGGGATTTGGATTTTCTGAGGTGCAGCATGTCCATTAATTCCGGGTTGGACATGGCTTTATACGCCAGGCACAGATCGCTTCTGAACAGGCGGTATGCCACTGAGTAGAGCTGGAGTTTCTTTAACCGGGCAGCATATGGCATCTGTTTGAGCCCTTTGATCCTCTTGGTGAGGTACTTTTGGGGTCTTTCCAGTTGCTGCAGGTGTCTGGTAAGGTACATCCCAAAAGGGGCATTGTACTCAATTATGGGCCTGATGAGGGATGAGTAAAGAGGCACGATGACCTCCCCTGATCTAGATGTGAATCCCTTCATGATTAGGTGGGCTATATAAAATGTTTTTCTAACCACTTTGGCCACGTGGTTGTCAAATGAGAGATGGCTATCAACTTGGGTCCCCAGGTCCTTAATTACTTCTTCTGTACTTAATGGATTACCACCTATGTGGTAATTTGTGGGCACTTTGTTTTTGCCAAAGGGGATGACTATACACTTTTTGGCATTTAGCTTGAGGCCATGGCTCTGGCACAAGTTGTCTGTTTCTATGAGGCCCTTTTGGAAGATGCTTGTGTCGGCTGGAGAGTCGATTATGGCGCCCAGTTTGCAGTCATCTGCGAATTTGGTCAGCCACAGTCCTTCCATGTTGGCCTGTACCTCCGAGAAATATACACCGAACAAGAGAGGTCCCAGGACTGAGCCTTGTGGGACACCACTTGTAACTGGTTTGTAGTCTGACATGGCTCCAGCAATTCTAACCATGTGGGTTCTGTCCTTGAGCCAGTTTGCAATCCATCTAGTGACATAGGGGTTTATATTTAAGCTGGTGAGCTTATCTATAATGCCCGAGTGGGGTATTGTATCGAAGGCTTTTGCGAGGTCCAGGTAGGGTGTGTGGACCACCTTCCCCTCATCAATTGCTTTGGTGACTGTTTCAAAGAAATCAACCAGGTTTAAGAGGCAACATCTGCCCTTAACAAAGCCAAACTGGGTAGGATCCAGTGTCTGTAGGTCCCCAATATCTTTATTTATGAGGTCCATGATGATACTTTCCATAGCTTTGCAGACCAAGCTAGTCAGGCTTATGGGGCAATAGTTTCCAGGATCCGTTGAGGCACCACCTTTATGGAGGGGGACCACTGTTGCTGTACGCCACTCTTTGGGCACATATCCTGTAGTTAGGCTGAGATTGAACAGTAGTTTTATGTTTTGGTTTAGCTCTTCTTGGAGTTCATGTAGGACGCATGCCGGGACACCGTCTGGTCCCATTGATGCTGTGTTTTTTGCTTTGGAGAGGGCGGCTCTTACCTGAGCATCTGAGATGTCAGGGGGGCAGCACTCTGCTGGGATAGATATTTGCCCTTTGGTGGGAGGGGAGAAGTTTGCGCTGAACCTGTCAGCTAGGATGTTGGCAATGTCTGTGGGTTCAGTGTATTTTTTGTCATTTTGGACTAATTCTGAGCATATATGGGAATTACCATCCAGGTTCCTAACATAACTAAAGAAAGCCTTGTGATTATCCTTAGTGTCCTGTGCAATTTTTCTCTCGAAGCTGGCCTTAGACAATTTTATGAGTGTCCGTAGTTTTTTTCTAATACTGGTCAGTGATGCCTTACCTTTTTGGGATTTTGCTCTATCATTTAGTAGCTTCCTCCTTCTGTTGTATAGTTTGTTTATGGCTGGGGTCCACCAGACAGGACGTCTGCCTTTGGAGGATTGGGTCTTGGTTTTATTTGGGATCACATGATCCATGCATTCCTGAAGGTGTTCATAGAATGCATTTATAAAGGATTCTGTGGTCTGGGACGTATTTTCCACAGGCCCAGGGGCTTTGAAGGATTCCACCTCAGTTTTGAGGAGTGTGAAATTTGCTTTAGAGAAGTTTTTCACTGTGGCTTTCTGGGCAGGGGGTGGGGTCGTGATGTGAATATCCAGTGAGATTAGTTTATGGTCTGATCTTACCAGTGAGGGATACACTTCTGGTCTGGAGCATAGAGTCCCCATGTTGGTGATGATCAGGTCCAGTATGTTTTCCCCTCTTGTGGGAGTGGTAACAAGTTGTTCCATAGCATTTGAGTTTATAAATTCTAGGAACCTTTGGGCTAGGGTGTTGGAGCTAGAGTAATGCTCCCAGTCTATGTTTGGGTACTTGAAGTCGCCCAATATAATGCTGGAAAAGCATCCTAATCAGGGACACACTCTTGTTAAGCTACTTTCTTATTGTATGAGAGGATCATGTTTTAAAAAGGGCTATGTCCTAGTTTCACTACAATTGGAGGTTTAGAAAATTAAAATGCAAAGATCCACAATTGAAATCAAAATCAAGCATACAGATATTTGTCTCAGTGTTATGGTTGATTCCATTAAATTCTAGCACAGTCATCAGGATGCTCATTTCTTTTCAAAACTGAAAACTTGCTGGACATTTAATTCAGAAAATTGTGGCTGGGCTGCTTGCAAATTTCCTCACATTTGTAATGTTGGTGGCGAGAGGTATCCAACTGTTAAATGCTAGTTAAAGGATAGCAACACCCCAGCTAATTCCAATCAGTCTCATTTCAGACTACAAGCTAGCACAGATTTGCCTTTAGACAGAGGCAGACCTCTTTTTCATGAACCCAACAGGCAAGACATTTTCACAAGTTCAGGTAAACGTTAGTAGGACCATTCCCCCATCAACTCTTTTGAAAAATTATCCTACCCAGTCAACAGCTGATTTCCTCATTAAGGGTTTCAGTCATGCTTTATCTTTAAAATCTAAGGCAAAACCCATACAGACACCACACAACAATCTATCATTAAATGAAAGGGAAAGAAAGCATAGTTCTATCCCTCAGATCCTGTTGACTTAGCCAACCTGCTAGCCAATAAGGTCAGTGCAAACTTCACCCCCAACCCCCTCCAAAGGCCCATTCAGTAACCACGATAAATATCTCGTACCTCACATCTCCATAGATCAAGTGTTAAAGGCCCTATCTAAGGCAAAGAACACAACCTTCCATGGGACCTGATAGTATCCCAGGCTGTATTCTGCACCATCTCCAGCCAGAAGTAGCTTCACCATTGAGCTCCATATTCAACCACAGCCTAAGTACAGGCTTCATTCCAGCAGAGTGGAGAACTGCCATTGTCATCCCCTTGCACAAAGGTGGTGCCACTACCGACCCTGGAAACAATCACCCCATTAGCTTTACAAGCATGATCTCTAAAGCCAGGGAGTTCATTATAATGGATCTCATAAACAAGGACATAGGCAATCTCCAAGCACTTGACCCCAGCCAGTACAGCTTTGTCAAGGGCAGATCTTGCCTGTTGAACGTGGTTGGCTTCTTTGAGACTGTCACCAAGGCCCTGGATGAGGGACAGTCAGTACATACAACTTACCTTGACTTGAGCAAGGCCTTTGACACACTCCCTCACTCAGAGATATTGAAAAGCTAACAAAAATTGGTGTAAATCCCTATTTCATCAGGTGGATGGCCAACTGGCTTACTGATAGGACCCACAAGATTAAAATAAGTGCCTCCACCTCCAACAGCAGACCTGTCACTAGTGGTGTTCCCCATGGATCTGTCCTGGGACCCCTACTGTTTGGCATCTACTTGTCAGAGGTCCAGACAAAGACAAAAGGCCTGTGGCTGATCAAATTTGTGGATGACTGTAAGTTGGGTGCTGTCATTGACTCCCCATATGATGTTAACATACTGCAAGAGGGTCTCACAGCAACAAATGACTGGTGCCAAAGTCATGGCCTTAAGTTAAATGCAAAAAAAGTATTATCACACCATTCAGCAAAAACATGGCCCGTACTGACTACCACATCAACGGCAACCTCCTAAGCACACAACCTCTGGTGAGAGACCTGGGTACTCAGGTTGACAACAATCTCATATTCGACCATCAGAGACCTGGGTACTCAGGTTGACAACAATCTCGTATTCGACCATCATGTAGCAGCAGTGTCAGAAAAGCCTTTTACTTGATTCATCTCATAAGTAAAGGGATTGTATTCAGAAGAAAAGGAGGTTATAATGTCTTTGTACTCCTCCCTTAGTAGGCCAAGAATTGAGTATAATGCCCCATTTGATATGTACCTCTCCAAACACCTGCACCAACTGGAAAGGCCTCAGAAATACCTCACAAAGTGAATCCATGTCCTTTAACACCTGTCCTATGCGTACAGTCTCAAATCACTATCACTCTACTCTGTATCGTACAGATTGCTTAGAGGTGATCTGTGTCTCACCTACAAGGTAATATTGGACCCTGCCCTACCAGAGATGCTCCATATCCATAAGTCTAACTCCTCATGCATTACCTACTCAAAAGACCTAAATCTAATATGCAACATCAACAAAATCTGCTGGAGAGACAGGTTTGTCTCCCAGAGGCTGCCCTGTCTCTGGAATAGACTACATGTCAAATAGATATCTTGCTGACAATTTTCAAGTGCAACCTTAATGAGTGGATGGGAAACCACAAATTTGTTCTAGGAGTTCCACCTGTGTCCCTCACTGACAGGGGTGACAGTTGCTGACTGAGGTCTCTTTTTTGGGGATAAATTTTTGGCTAGGCTTGTAAGGGTCCCAGGGCCATTAGCCTAGTAACCTCCAATGATTATAAGAGTACATTATTCTTCTCTTGAAGATGCAGCTTCCATCCTAATAGATATTATTGACCCTTGGCTAGATATACAAAATAGATATACAATCAGCTTTCTGGCTCCTAGCTATTTGATCTCAAAACTGGCATCTATTAGGAATGGAAGTCAATGCATGTAGTTTTATGATATGGACTTGCTGTGGTGCTGGAAGAACAATCTTTCTACTCACAAAGGGGTTCAGTATCTTGATGATTTTCTAATTATAGGTAAGGACAAAAATCAAAAGAAAGCTTGAAATCTTTTATTGAGCTCTGCAATTCATTAAGAGTTCCTTTGGTGCAGGACAAAATAGAAGGCCCACAAAAAAATCTCACATTTCTAGGTTTCAGAGCTGACAAAACACTAGAGTGCAGTCAGTTACCAGTAGAGAAAAATCAAAAAAATCTCAGACTCCATTAAAAGCTTTCTTTTATCCAAGAAGGCCATATAAGTCAAGTCATGGAATTATTAGGACTTCTCAACTTAGCATATAGAGCCATGTTCTCAGGCAGGTCCTGTACCTGAGTAATAGCAGATTTGTTAAGAGGAGCTGGAAAAAGCACCACGCAATTAGAATCAACAAAAGAGTTACAGAGGACCTCTGGTTATGAGCTAACTTCCTCAGGGACTTTTATGGCTCTTCGTTTTGGCAGTTGCATAGGTGTGTACTAGGCTAATGGCCCTGGAGCCTTTACAAGCCCAGCCCATAGGATTACCCTGGCATTGTGCCACCCGACCTTAGTTCCTAGTGCCTCTGTCGAGAAGAGCCATTGGACTGATCCCTGGGGTGAAGTTTCTATTTTCCATCCACTCACCAAAATTTCTCTTGCAGAAGGCCAGTGAGGTGCTCTGCTTGATATGTATGGGAAGTTTATTCCATAGCATTGGAAGTCTCTGGGTTATGAACCTATCCCTCCAGCATGTTCTGTTGATTGTGGTCAATAGGTTGAGGTCTCTGCAGCATGTGGTGCAGAGGGATTGGGATTTCTTTAGATGTAGCATTTCTAACAGAGCTGGGTCAGACATGGCTTTGTAAGTCAAGCAGAGATTGCCTCTAAGTAGGCGATATGAAAGAGAGAATAGTTGGAGTTTTTTGAGTCTGTCCATATAAGACAAGTGTTTAAGGCCGAGGATCCTGTTTGTGAGGTTCTTTTGCAGCCTCTTCAGTTGTTGCAGGCTCGGTATAGGAGGTACCATTGTGCAGTAGCTCAGAGCAAATCTGGGTATTGCTGTGGAGATTCTTTACATAACTATAGAAGGCCTTGTGGTTGTCTTTACTATCTGCTGCAATTCTGTTTTCATAGCTAGCTTTAGAGGATTTGATGAGGGATCTTAACCTTTTATTGATGCTGATAAGGGAGATTTTCCAGTCTTGGGACTTCACCTTATTCTACATCAGTTTTCTCCTTCTGTTGTAGAGTTTGTTTTATAGCAGGGGACCACAAGATTGGCTTCCTTTTTTTTGAGGAGAGCATCTTGGTTCTGCTGGGCATGGTGAGATCCAGCCATTTGTGTATGTGTTTGTACAGTGCATTGGTGTATGATTCGGTGGTCATGCAACTATTCTCCATTTGCATGGGTGCTGTAAAGTGAGCCACCTTTGTTTTTAGGAGCCCGAAGTTAGCTTTGGAGAAGTTTTTCATGGTGGTTACCTTTGTGGGGTGTGGGAAGGTGGGAGGGATGTAGATTTCCAAGCTGATTAGTTTGTGGTTGGATCTAACCAGGGAATAGTTAACTATTGGTGTAGACAAGGTCAAGGATGTTGATACCTCTAGTGGGGTTAAGAATGACCAGGGCATTGGAATTAATGAATTCCAGAAAGTGTTGGGCAAGTATATTGGTACATGAGTAGTTTTCCCAGTTAATGGAGGGGTAGTTGAAGTCACCCAATATGAGAGTGTTAGGTTGGACCCTAATATTCTCCAGGGTGCTTAGGAACATGGAGTGTGAGTCTTGGGACATGGTTGGGGACCTATAGCAGGCTACGACCTGAATCGTTGTCTTACCCAATGTTAGCTGCACCTGAAATATCTCAGATGTGTTATGTTGGGCTACCAGTCTGGAGGTGTGCGCATCCTTTATGAATATAATAACTTGATGTGGCAATCGCAAAACCAAAGAACTACTCAAAACCAGAATAAATGCTCATGCCTCGCTATGTATACTTGAGAAGCCAAAAGTATTCCCAAAAGAAACTTGTGCAAGCAGCGACTTGTAAAATCCACTCGTTTAATGCAAAAACATGACAACCGGAACACAAAAATAAAAATAAATCACAGGAATGGTTGAGCGCTTTCACCCGTGTATAATACAGGCTTCATCAGAACTAAAAGCCATTTTAAATTCAAAACCATATAAGTAAAATCTTTGGCGCCAAAAATTTAAAACATATTTAAAGCTATACATACTCTTTTTTTACACAGTGAAACCAATTGAAACAAATCTTGGCAACACTAGTATATATCTTAAGGACATCTGCTGATAAAAATTGCAGTGTAAATATATTAAAAAATGCAATAAAAATCGTACTATTGTATTGTATAAATATGTATATATATTTCTTCCATGGGCATTTTCTATGTAACAGAAGTACAAAAAATACATGCACAATTAATAAATCTGACAGTAATAGTTAGTAACTCTATCTGTGCAATAGTGGCTTCATACTTATACTGTCATTCAGACCTGGGGCAGATGCAGCATCAGTATATATTTGCCACCACATTTCCCTATACAATAAATAACCCTTCTGATCACCCTCCTAGGGTCAGGCTTAACAATGTCAATTATAGCAAAAGTAAATCGGTGATCAGACCCATATTGTTTAATATGCCTATAAAGAGCGTTTTTCTCATCGCTTTTTTTAATGGAATAAATATGACCATGGATACGTTTGTTCAGCTGTCTATCGGTCTTACCGATATAGAAAGCTGAACAGGCTGTACATGTAGCAATATATATAACATATTTTGTTTTACAATTTCCTGGTCCAAATTTAATGTATGATCGAATGACATTGTCCAACCTAATACCTTCACTGGTGTTGATCGTAAAACTTTCACTGGTGTTGATCGTAAAACACCAGTTGCATCTGCCACATTTTTGTGTATATTTGTGTGTAGTATATTTTTGTATGAGAGGATTTTCTAACAATCTCTTAATATTAGGACCCACTTTATTAACAAAACAAGGTCGGTGTCCTAAGATATTAGCTACTTGTGTATCAGCTAGTATAATATTCCAATTTCTGTTTAAAATTTCTTTTAACTTTGTAAGTAAATGGTCCATACTGTAAAATACAAGATCTACAAAAGTCAGTGGGCTGAGGTTCTGTAATGGCAGCCTTATTGTTTTGAGTATTATATAAACTGTTAAACGCTAACCCTAATAATGGGATATATCTAGTTCCCCATCCTTTAACTACTTGGTTACTTATATTACACATCATTCTTGTGGCATAGACTCTATCTTTAAATAATGAAGTAATATAGGCTACTTTTCCAATCATATCAGAATAACTGGATGTCATTCTGAGCTCTAATTAATTGCCCCTTAAAAATATTCTTCATAAGAGACTTAGGATGGTTGCTTGACTATTCCAAATAACTGGTGGAAAATGTAGTCTTCCTATGTATTCTAGAAGAAAATTGAGAATTTTCTTTGAATACATATGTATCTAAATATGCAATTTTACAAGTCGCTGCTTGCACAAGTTTCTTTTGGGAATACTTTTGGCTTCTCAAGTATACATAGCGACGCGTGAGCATTTTTCTGGTTCCTTTATGAATATGGAAACGCCACTGCCTTTGGAGCTTCGGTCCAAGTTCTGGGGCTGAAAAGTGTGGAATGAGTTATGAGGCTATAGCCTGGTAGTGCAGTAGTGCTTTCTGCTGCCTTGAGCCAGGTCTCTGTTACAGCACAAATGTCGATGTTCGCCATTTTAAGGAGTGCTTTGAGCGAGTGCATTTTGGGTTTAGACTTCTAGAGTTGAGCAGCATGACCCTCAGATTGCATTTGTTTGTAGCTGTTACAGTGGTAATTTGGTCTTTGGAACACTGCCTAAAAAAGGCACTATAGGGGTGGCAAGAGCCTTGGCCAGTATCCAGAAGCCCAGGGGTGACAGATGCAGGCCATCTCTGACAAAGCATCGAGGTCTATCAATTATGTCGTCCCAGGCAGACAGATACTAGATCCCCTTAGAATGACACCAGAAACTTTGCCAACTGTTGAAATCAAGCATTTTCTGCTTGTACTGTGGTATCATTCTGGGTGAAGGTAGGATGCTGCTCAGGGCTAGGGTCATACCTGCCTGGGCTACAAGATCGGAGAGCTCCTCCATGTCTCTTTTCATGTAGTCCAGGGAGGTATGTCTTAGGTCATTCACACCCACATGTACAATGACAGAGTCATATTTGTACCTGTTGTTGAGGGACCTGAGTGCGTGCATTATGTGGTGGATCCTGGTGCCTGACAGGTAGCTGACTGTTACTTTCTCCTTATTCAGCCTAGTGAGTGGGACATCAGTGTGCCTCACTATCGAGTCACCTATGACTAGTGTGTTGAGCATGCTGTTTTGCCTTAGGAGCTTTGGTTGAGTGGCACACTGTTTAGGAGAGTTATGTGTCTCGTGATTAGTGTTGTGTTGTGGTGGTTGAGTGCATTTCTGCCTTGGAGGTCTCTGCTGTTTGGGTAGATTTTTATTGAGAGCCTCAGTGAAGGTGGGTGTGTGGTTTGTGTTTTTATGTGAAGACAGTGCTGGTGTGTGTTCTGGAGGGCTATGTGTTCCATGTGGTGTGGTGCAAGTATTGACCTTGGATAAATAATGAAAAACTGCAACTTTTTACAGATGCCTCAGACAAATTTGGAATGGGAGATTATTTAATGGTCATTGGCTTTCTACCCCTTGGTCTAACAATTGGTCAACTCAAACTAAGAAAGATATCACATTTCTAGAGATTTTCCCAGGTTAGGTTGCTGTGCTTAAATGGCAGGATCAATTACATAATGTGTTTAGTTTTCAGATCTGACAATAAAGCAGTGGTAGATGTTTTGTCTAAGGAATCCTTCAAGAATTTTTGGGTCACTTCTGTATTGATTACTAGTCCTCTTACTCTCAATATCATCCCTTTAGGAAGACTAGTATAACCATTAACTTAGCTCTCTAAGCATTCATGTCATTTAGGAAATTTTTCTGGGAAGTACTTCCTCATTCAGCCCCTCCCTCAACTGTTTTTAAATTATCACTTTTGAAAGAGTTTAGCTAATCTAAATTCCATCGAACAGCATAATTCCTATTTTCTTGATACCAGAAAATACAGCAAAACCCTGCAAGAAATATTTCTAGTAGGGGACTATGAAGCAGATCCATTAGGGCTCTATCTTGATATTCTGCAGCTGCACTGATCCATATGCAATTTTTGCGAAGGTGGTGGACTCATCTCCAGCAGTACAACCGTTATTGGAAACTCTGATGCCTGATTTGTGTAAGTCTTCCCATTCTCTGTTAGAGCTTATTAATATCAACATATATGCTTTCTCTTTACCACAGACAGTGCCATCATTAGCAGAGTTTTATAAGTGTCTCTAGTGTACTTTACATAAACAGCCTAGTTTATTCAGAACATAGTACCATACATTAAAATGATGTCACCACAATGGAGAAGAGTGGAACCCACACTTCCTACATCATTAACTCCAGCATTTGTGTCTGCTCATCTAACATGGATTTCACTGTCACCAGTGCTCTAACAAAAACTAAAGATCTGCTTTGAGCCATTCAGCTACTGATCATTTTTTCCAGATGACTTCCAATTAGATCTTGTATAAACATGTACAGCTTTCAAACCACAATGGGAATAATTCAATTTCTGCATCTTTGCATTAGTCATGGATGTGTGTGTGTGTGTGTGTGTGTGTGTGTGTGTGTGTGTGTGTGTGTGTGTGCTGTTTGTTTATTTTGGTACGACAGGTACATAAATAGTTTATCTGCCAAGGTGGCATTTGCGGTTGTCTTTTAAGTCCTCATAAGGCAAGTGATAGAGTATACTTTACTGTGCATTTTATGCTATATATATATATATAGATAGATAGATATGTGGGAGCGCTACAGAACCCTGAAAGCCCAAAATCCTGAGATCAAAATCTCGAAAGTTCAAAATACTGAAAACTCAAAATACTGAAAACACACAGGATACCAACACTTACTATATTCCAGCATAAGTACATACAGAAACATATTAGCCTTCAACTATGCGCAGGGGGGCAAGCTCCCCTGCACCCCCACACCCCCCTTACTTAAATATATCAACTCTGAGATTGCACTTCACTACACTAAGTGCAATCTCGGAGTTGATATACTTAAGTAGCAGGGGGTGAGGGGGGGGTGCAGCCCTCCACATGGGGGTGCAGAGAGGCTTGCCCCCCTCCTTATACTTAGAGAGGAGTAATATGGTTTGTGTTTTATTTGTTTCTGTATGTACTTCTGCTGGAATATAGTAAGTGTTGGCATCTTGCACGTTTTCAGTATTTTGAGTTTTCAGTATTTTGAAATTTTGAGGGTTTGGTCTCAGGATTTTGGGCTTTCAGGATTCTCTCATCCGTATAAAAAAAATATATATATATATATATATATATATATATATATATATATATATATATATATATATATATATATATATATATATATATATATATATATATATATATATATATATATATATATATATATATATATATATATATATATATATATATATATATATATATATACTGGAATCTCGAAATAATGAAATGTGGAATTTCAGTATCTCAAGACCAAAGTGTTGAATCTACAGATGCGCGAAACTGCAGAATATCAAACCTGGAAATATCGAACCCATGGTACTGATGGTGTGTTAAGTAAGTGTGCTGTTTTTAATGGTTTTGGGGAGGTTTTGTGTATTTGTGAGTGTGTCACAGAGTGTTAGGTGTGGGTTAGGGTACGTAGGTGTGAGTGTGAGTGCGTCAGTGTTGAGAGTGGTGGTGTTTGTATCTGTGTGATGTGTGTTGGTGCGAGGGGGGGTATGGAATGTATGTTGGTGGGTTTTTTGTGTGTTGGTGTTTAGTGCAACCTTGGAGTTAGTATATATAAGTAGGGGGAGTGTGGAGGGCACAGGGGGGCTTGCCCCCCTGCATATAGTAAGTGTGTGTGTGTGTGTGTGTGTGTGTGTGTGTGTGTGTGTGTTTGTGTGTGTGTGTGTGTGTGTGTGTGTGTGTGTGTGTGTGTGTGTGTGTGTGTGTGTGTGTGTGTGTGTGTGTGCATGTAGGCACAGATTTATTTGTGCATATTGTATATATCTATATGTACATTTGTTAAATATGAGAAAATAGTGGAACTGGTCTGGGAAGGTGTTTGAAGAGAGGGAAAGTCTGAATGAAGAGCCTATAATCAGAGGGGATACAGTCAACTGGCAGAAAGTTTCAGGGGTAGTGTGTGACAAAAGAATGCCAAAGATGCGTATTTATTTCACATTTGTTAACCGGGAAAGTCCAACTTGGAACAAAGCCAATTTTCAGCAGAGGCCCTGGAAGAAATGCTCCAAATGCATGTCTTTGTATAATGGAAGGAAACCCACATGAATGCATGGAGGACATGCAGACTCTGCACAGAGGGCACCCCAGACAAGAATCGAATCAGAGAACCTCTTGCTGTGAGGCAACAATGATACCACTGCACCACTGCATCATCCAAGCTTAAAAGTAAGATTGTACAAAACAGTGGTGTGACCAATGCTATGTATGGTACATTAACCTGGACAATGAAGGCAGAGCAGCTGAGCAAGTTAGAGGTTATGGAGATGAAGTGCCTGAGATGGATGATAAAATGCACACTGTGTGACAGATGAAGAAATGAGGACAGCAGAGCAGAAGCACAAGTAGCTCCATTTGTAGAGAAGATCAAACAGAACAGCTTATGGTGGCTCAGGCACATGTGCAGGAAGGCAGAAGACAATCTGGTGAAAATGATTTGGGACAGTCAGGCACCAGGCAAGAGGAAATAAGGGCATCCAGCAAAGAGATGGATGGATGAATTATGTGAGGGAAGGCCTGCAACAGCCAGGCATGACTGTCATAAAAAATAGGAAAGTAGAACTAAGCCGAGAAAGGTGGCCACTGTTGATGCGACACCCTGTCCCCAAGTAGAAAATGGGAAGAAGTGATTTGATGATAATGATGATGTTGAACAGTCTTATCTGTACTCAGTTTCATCCCATGTTTTGTCAGTTTTTAAATACCATTTCCCTGCCATTTGCTGAAGTTGCTGGTCAAAAGTCTGCTTGTAATGCCACATCCTCTGCATTCAGCAGCTCTGTTTATCTGTCCTCTTCAGTTTGTTAATGTAGCCCATCATTAGTATGAACAGCAGTGGGCTCATAGCTGAACCCTGATGTACACCCTCTCCCACTTGAAACCCTTCTGTGAGTCTAAATATATTCATACTTATGTCATTGAGTTCTTGTACATAATCTGCACCAATTCTACCAAGTTTCTGTGACTTTAGACCATCAGATGACTGTCCAAATCAGCTTTCTCGGGACCTTGACCTTTCCACAAGTTTAAGAATACCCAGATGTACTCTTTCCTCTTCACTGGCTTCTTCTTACTATCTGTTTGGCTGCAAACTTCATTGTCCTGCATAGTTACCCAAATCTAAACTGCTCATCTCCCATATCAATCACCCCCACTAGCATTTTCATGCAGTTTGTCAGGAGTTTTTTATGTCTGCACTGCCCACAATTGTGAGTGCCCCTTTTGTTCTTGCACACTGGCACTAGAATGCTTATTTCCCAATTATCTGTGATACATTTTTCTTTCAATACCACAGTGAGTACCATTAGAAGTCTTTTCTCCCCTAACTCACCCAGCGTCTTGATCATACCTGCCATGACCTCATCGGAGCCTTCTTCTCTCCCTAACTTCATTTTACTTAGTGCTGTTCTTGTTCTTCAGTGCAGATTTTTCTTCCTATGCTTTTAATGTAGGCTATTATGTGTCAGGACAACTTTTATGAGCCTTTTTTCATATAGAAGCTGATGGAAGTATTATTTTCACCTGCCTTTGATGTCCTGTGGACTGGTGAGCAGAATGTTACTGGCATCCCTTTTGAATGGTGGTGGATGTCTATCTTATTTATATTTCTGTATTTGCCATGCAGCCTGATAGAGTTTTTTTATGCCATCTCCTGAGGCACTTTCCAGAAGCTGATAGTGTGCCTCTGATGTCTTGTTCTTTGATATTGTCACAGCACTTTTAGACTTTTTGCTTGCAAACCAGTATTCCTTCTTAGCCTCATCCATCTTTTCTATTTTCCAGTTTTTCTTCTACTCCTTCATTCTCTTGGTAACTTACTGGACTTTGTCAACTTTCCTTATGTACTGTATTTCCATATCTGGCTTGGTGTCATATCTGTTAGTCTTCACACGTGCTCTTTTGACACAGTGTAATTCCTCTTTGACTCCACCTATTTCTTCTTCTTCCTAAAGTGCTACAGCTAATGAATATTCCTTGAACTCTTCTGCTTTCCCTCCAGTCAGCTTCCAGGTCTTCAGCCTAGTCTCTGTTGATCTTAGAGCCTTCTCTAACCACTATTTGCAGCTGATTGTGGTCACTAGTGGTATATGCAGTGGGCTAACTGTTTCACTGTGGATGACCTTGGAATCTCTAATTCTACCCTAAATACCTTTCCTTAACAGCAGGAGGTTCACCTGAGTTGCATGTTGACCAGTCTTTCTCATTATTTAGTAAGTCCTGTAACTGTCTCCTGAATGTACTCTGCCTTCTCATCATATCCCTGCTGTAAGGCTTTGGTTGAAATTATGAATACTGCTCTATCTTTACAATGGAGTCTTATTGCCATGAATCTTTCTCTAAATCTAATGCTATCCCTGGCTGTCTTTAGACGACTCTCCCTCACCACAATTCCCACACCAGTTCTAGTCTGTCCTCCCCCTGAGTAGTAGACATTGGATCCCAAGCCAACTGGTTTTGCTGCACTGCTTTCTCCCTTGTCTCCTGGATACACAGAATACCCAATTGCCTCTTTACCATCATGTCACTCACTTCTGAGCTGTATCCTTTCAATGAACCTATATTCAGTGTAGCAATCCTTACATAATTTTTTGCAGGTTGATTGGTTTTGCATCCAGTTTTCATGCAACAGAACTATCCCAGGTAATCAAAGCTGGGTAAATGGACACATGCCAGCCAGCAACTTATTGAACCAAGGCTGCTGGCCAGTGGAGGCACACAGACCTCTCCAACTCTTAGCATGGATGCTTGGTGTTGGCTGAAGTTGGCTGTGTCTTCAATTCACATATCACTGGCAAACATGCCAGTTTTTTGGCGACATTAGCCAACATGACCAAGTTACCTTGAGACACATCGCCACCCTTAATCCTAGCCTAGCTTGCATAGAGACTGTCACATGCTCACGCATCTTCTATCTTGATCTTAGCCTATGTCCAGATAGGTTGTTCTAAGTGGATTATCTTATTTGCTCTTAGTATATTAATGCAATTGGTTCTGAATCTAAACAATTTAACAAAATGTTTAAACATTTTAAAGAACAATTAGCAAAACACCCAGTCAGAGTCAGCCTTCAATAAGGTAAACATTCTCCTCTTGACCTTATTACCAATATGGAGCACCAATGCAGAGATATTAACATATTAACCCACTGTCTAAGTGAGGATTGTCCAGTAATGTTCCCTTGATGATGTCTATCAATAAAGCCTACCATTCAGATAAGTTTCTGGAAGGCCATTTTCTGGACAGAAGCTAGCCACCCTTGATTATCACGTGAATGCCATCAGTTGGTTACTTCTCTGTCTCTTTCATGTCCCAGCAGCTGCTCTGTCTCTTTACACTAAAACACACTTTTCCCCATGTACACAGGAGATTTGGGGAGCAGAAATGCCAATTGCTGCCTATTGCTAGTTAGAATCACAAGAAACAGAGAGTCAATGCCAGGATAACCTGAACTCAAAACTCTCCTAATGGCCACCTTCACCAAATATACCTTTCCTTGAGAAAGCAAACTAAAATGGCAACACATTTGGTCAACTCATTCTGTTTAAGAGAAAAACAAATGTCTGTCATTAGCAATCCAAAACATTTCTGGACGGTACTTAAACAGCTAACAGTACAATTTGCAGATAGCTCCAACTCCTCCAGTAGTGCATAAAGTAATGCAGGCATGAATCAAGTTGAGGAATTTGCATCTTTATCTTCTCATCTGCAGAAACTATGGCCAACACTTTTCATAGCTCCAACACCCACTAACCACAACCTTAGCTGTACTCCTAAGATGAAGACTCAGCCACCGTCCACTTCATTGAGATATATGACAAGGAAACTAAAACCTTTCTGCAAACCTTGAAACCTTCCTCCTCCTTCTCCTAACTCTCCATGCACCTCATTACCTTCCTTAGAAGAGCTGCAGGTACAATTGCCAAACCACCGGCATTAACTTACAATTTGTCTGTTACTATAGGAATAGTGCCACCAGCATTAAACCACTCCTTCATTGTACTACTCACCAAGGTGCTCTCCCCCAAAACCCGTAAAGGCTTTGACCTAGCTCTACTCTTTATCCACTCTCCAAAGTTCATAAAGACTTTGGACATATCTCTTCTTTTTACCTACTCTGTAAAATATCTGAGAAAACTCTTTACAAATAATTACTTAAGCTCATTGATAGCTACACTCTGTCTGGTAGGCAACATGGTTTCAGAAACACCTTTAGCACAACTACAGCACTACTCTTGGCTACTGACTCAATCTACAGTAACATCAATGATGGAATTATTACAGCAATATTATTAGTTGACATGACTAGTACATTTGAAACTGTGACCTACAAGTCACTTCTTAAATGACTAAAATTTAACTTTTATCAAAATATCATTAAATAGTTCCAAAACTACTTTGAAAAAAGAACATCCAAATTGTATACTAATATCCATCTGTCTTCTCAGGAAACCCTTAATACAGAAGTTTGTAAGGCTCAGTCTTCGGACTATTGCAGTTTTCAGTAGACATTAATGATCTTACTGAAGGCCACCCAATGCTGAATGTCATATACCAGTAGTAGAAAACAGAATATACCCCACTATCCTACAAACTCTCCTTCAGCAGTCTTTCTCTGACATCTGTCTATAGTCTGAATGTATTAATTGTCTAATTAACAAAAAAATGTTATGCAGGTCTCTCACCTTCACAAAGACCCTCAGTTACCAGTCATTACTATTAAAGATAACCAAAACAATATTATTCCCAATGCCACAGAATACAAATATTTAGCTCTTACCTTATTTCCATCTCAAGCCTTCTCTGCCCACACTGACAATATAATTAATAGTGCCCTTTCACATTTAAAAACTGCTAACAGAAATCTCCCATCTGCTCTTTTCAAAAACTTGCAAAACCTTCCTCAGTAATGCCCTTCTCTCACAAACTGAAGTAGGGACTTCCTTTAGCGTCTTTTCACTCTGCCAGTACTACACAAAGAACACAAACTGCAGAAAATAAAATATCCAGATCTGCATTACTTGCACACTCTCACTCATACCACTGCAACCTTATAAGGTCTCTAAAATGTCTCCAAATAACCAAAAGGTCTAACTATCTGCTAGGCATTCTGCTATATAAAACATTAAAAGAGGATTGTTGCCCTCCACTGAAAAGAACATTTCCCTTCAGTAAGCAAGTTTATTCCTTAAGAAGCAGCCAAGATGCCCCAATGTCCCTGATTTGGTCCTGTTTAAAATACTTGCAGGTGAACATGCCTTTTCCAGACTAGGCTCAGGCCTATGAAACAAACTCCCAGTGGAAATAAAGTGTCAAAATTCACTCTTACAGTTGAAAAAGACTCTTTTAGATGACCTGCCCAAAGAGGCAGCCTGTAAGTACTTTAGAGAGAGTAGTTAAAATGAGAATCCACCAATTATCCAACCTATTCTTGCTCTTGGGAAACCTTTAAATCTCTGCAAGCTGTTGCTATATGTTTCCATGATAACTATATATATTGTACATGTTTTATCTATGATAATGACAGCTGTATATAATGCACATCCATATGCATGACAACTGTATACACTGTATATGTTTTATCTATGGTAATGACAGCTATATATAATGCACATCCATATGCATGACAACTGTATACACTGTATATGTTTTATCTATGGTAATGACAGCTATATATAATGCCCATCCATATGCATGACAACTGTATACACTGTATATGTTTTATCTATGGTAATGACAGCTATATATAATGCCCATCCATATGCATGACAACTGTATACACTGTATATGTTTTTTTCATAAAAGGGTAGATGTGGTAATATCATAGTAGTGTGAAAATTGTGTGCAGCTATATATTTACTTCTTGGCATTTCTTTGTAAGTTTCTTTTCACAGATGTACTTCTTATTCTTTGTTCCATCTATAGATATCAATAACAATATCAAGAACTTCCTTAATTGTGAATGCACTTTTGTATGTTGATAGTTTATACTCTGTGGGCTGTGGCTAAAAAGGGTCTTTGGATCAGCCCAGCTATCTGATTACCAAGTAGTAAATAGATAAATTAGATTGGTGCCCATGAACTCATTCTAGACCTGACTTGTTTTGTCCTATTGCAGGCAGATTATGCTCTGTAAGAGAGGGTATTATCAAGGTGATTATGCTCCAAGGACTGACTGTCTTTATAAACTTCATGAATTTATGAGCCCATGCTATATATAATAAAATATTCCACAAACAGTGGCATTCAAGAAAATGTGATCTGTCCAGCTTACCATCTCTTAATGACATTCTAGCTACAGAGGTACTACACTTTCTACCACTATCTCAATTTGTAGAATACACCAGTCAAAACCAATAACAAAATGTGAACTCAAAATGAAGACATTGCTGCAAAACAAAAAATAACCCATAAGCATCAATGGCCAGGAAAGACTGAGAGAAAATATCTACTGTGGACTTGGGCTGGTCTTCAGAAAGAGCCCCACTCAGAGAGCATAGTGCTGTAGCCAAAAGGAGCTGTTTCCACGATAATTGAAAATGAAATTTAGTGACATGTTTGGCCACAGTGAGGAATGATTTTATTATCAGTTCATTTGCATGTCTTTGACTCATGTGGTGTTACTGTTAGAACTAAGCAGCACCTTCCTGCAGTAATCACCACTGGCCACCCATACATCACATTGGCAGAGGCCCATTCCTCATTCATTTCCACACACACATGTACATATTCAAACAGAGACACACACACACACACACACACACACACACACACACACACACACACACACACACACGCACACACGCACACACACACACACACACACTCACATATGGACACATACACACACACACACAGACACACACAGATACAGGCAAGCACACATGTACACACACACACACACACACACACACACACACACACACATACACGCACACACACACACACACACACACACACACACACACACACACACACACACACACGCGCAGACACACACACACACACACACACACACACACACACACACACTCACATATGGACACATACACACACACACACACAGACACACACAGATACGGGCAAGCACACATGTACACACACACACACACACACACACACACACACACACACACACACACACACACACACACACACACACACACACACACACACACACACACACACACACACACACACACTGCCGTACCTCTTACTTCTTCCTGAGTTTACAGAATGTCCCTGATGTTGTCTTTTAGTTCTTCCCATCCCTCATAAATAAAGTTTGATTATAGTCAGTCAATAATGACAGACATTAGAGTGCCAGTCTTCTCGTTTTCCAGAGCATGCATTGTGATGCAAAACCTGTTGCTCTATTAACTTTTTAAGTGGATTACAGTAATATTTAAAAAGACTCCCTGGTGTCCTCTAGTGCTCCTCCTGGTTTTGTCCAAAAGTGCTGAACACAGCCTCATAAGTCATTGACCATGACTGTCAGCAAATGATACCAGACATAACATAAGAGTTTCTAGTGTCCACCATTCCAACATATACATCTTACAGATTTCAGACTGCAAAATGTATTCTTATATTAACTGTTTTAGTGACTACGTGGTCCTTGGTGATGAGTGCTACCCCATATGTATTTCATGCTGCAAAACCTTGTTCTATTACCTTTAAAGGACTAAAAGTAATATTTAAATGTCCCTGATGTCTAGTGTCTGAGACTATTGCAGGATTTACTGTTTAGACTAAGTGAGTTTAGAGGTATGGCAACCTTCCCTCTGCATGCATGCACATAGACATACAAACAGAGAAATAAACTCAACTGACATCTCACCTAAATCTGCAGACATGCAAATATACTACCATACACACACACACACACACACACACACACACACACACACACACACACACACACACACACACAGACACACACCACCACCACCACTATGTCACTCCAGACTCTTACCTAATATAACACCCTTTATGCATGTCCCATTTTGAATATGATGGGGAGGGTCACTTTTTGGCCATGTTCATTAACATAGCGGACCATGCTAATTTATGCAGGTGAGCAATTCTGTGAATCATGTGGTTGAGTAAATGCTTTATTGCAGGCAATTCTTGGGGACAGCACATAGGTTCATAGGTTCATAGGTTCATACTAGGCTATCTGCCCTGGGGCAATTATAAGCCTAGCCCTATTCTGTATGGCTTACGCCACCCCTTGATTTGAGTATACTGTGCCCTTTTTAAGGTTTATTTTACTGTGCCTCTGTCAATAGTGACACGGGAGTAATCCCTGGGACAAACCTACGATCCCCCATCCACTTATCGAGATTCTTCTTGAAGAGATTCAGTGAGGTGCTCTGCCTCACATGAACTGGAATTCTATTCCAGAGTGAAGGGAGCCTCTGGGTTATGAACCTGTCCCTCCAGCAAGTTCTATTTATTTCTATGCTTAGGTTCAAGTCCCTCGAGCGTGTGGCTCTAAGGGATTTAGATTTACTGAGGTGGAGCATGTCCATTACTTCTGGATTTGACATAGCTTTGTATGTCAGGCATAGATCGCCTCGAAGTAGGCGGTATGCAACTGAGTAGAGCTGGAGTTTTTTTAACCGAGCAGCATATGGCATCTGTTTGAGACCCTTGATCCTCTTGGTGAGATAATTTTGGGGTCTTTCTAATTGCTGCAGGTGTCGGGTAAGGTACATCCCAAAAGGGGCATTGTATTCTATGATGGGCCTGATGAAGGATGAATAAAGGGGCACGATTACCTCTCTTGATCTAGATGTGAAACCCTTCGTGATGAGGTTGGCTATGTAGAAGGTCTTTCTAACCACTTTGGCAATATGGTTTTCAAAGGAGAGATTGCTATCAACTTGGGTCCCCAGGTCCCTAATAACTTTCTCTCTACTTAATGGGTTTCCACCTATGTGGTAATTTGTGGGCACATTGTTTTTGCCAAAGGGTATGACTATACATTTTTTGGCATTTAGCTTTAAACCATGGTGCTGGCACCAGTTATCTGTCTCTGTGAGACCTTTTTGAAGGATGTTTGTGTCAGCTGGAGAGTTGATTATGGCGCCCAGTTTGCAGTCATCTGCAAACTTGGTGTGCCATAGTCCTCCCATATTTGCCTGTACCTTGGAAAAGTATATACCGAACAAGAGTGGCCCCAGGACAGAACCCTGTGGGATGCCACTTGTGACCAGTTTCAAGTCTGACATGGCTCCAGCAACTCTCACTCTATGGGTTCTGTCTTTGAGCCAGTTTGCGACCCATCTTGTGACATAGGGGTTTATATTTAAGCTGGATAGCTTATCTATGATGCCCGAGTGGGGTATTGTGTCAAATGCCTTTGCAAGGTCCAGATAGGCTGTGTGGACTACCTTCCCTTCATCTATGGCTCTGGTGACTGTTTCAAAGAAGTCAATCAGGTTCAAAAGTCAGGATCTGCCCTTGACAAAGCCGAACTGGGTAGGATCTAGTGTCTGTAGGTCCCCAATGTCTTTGTTTATGAGCTCCATGATGATCCTCTCCATAGCCTTGCAGACTAAGCTAGTCAGGCTTATGGGGCAATAGTTTCCAGGGTCCGTAGAGGCTCCACCTTTGTGGAGTGGGACCACTGTTGCTGTATGACATTCTGTGGGCACATATCCTGTAGTGAGACTGAGATTGTATAGCTGTTTTATTTGAGGGATTAGTTCCTCTTGTAGTTCATGTAGGTCGCAACCTGGGACGCCATCTGATCCCATGGAAGCAGTGTCTTTTGCTTTGGAGAGGGCAGCCTTCACCTGAGCATCTGAAATGTTTGGGAGACAGCCCTCTGCCGGGATAGATACTTGCTCTTTTGGGGAGGAGGGGGTGGAGAAGTTTGCACTGAACCTGTCTGCCAGGATATTGGCGATGTCTGTGGGTTCAGTGTATTTTTTGTCATTTAGAATCAACTCAGAACAAGTCTGGGAGTTGCATCCCAGGTTTCTAACATAACTGAAAAAAGCCATATGATTGTCTTTGGTGTCCTGTGCAATTTTTCTCTCGAAGCTGGCCTTGGAGGATTTTATGAGGGATCGTAATTTTTTGCTAGTACTGATCAGAGATGCCTTCCCTATTAGGGATTTTGCTCTATCATGTAGTAGCTTCCTCCTTCTGTTGTACAGTTTATTTATGGCAGGGGTCCACCAGACTGGACGCCTGCCTTTGGATGATTGGGTCTTGGTTTTGTTTGGGATAGCATGATCCATGCATTCCTGGAGATGTCCGTAGAATGCAATTATATAGGATTCTGCAGTTTGGGCTGTAGTTTCCACTGGCCCTGGGGCCTTGAAGGATTCCACTTCAGTTTTGAGAAGTGAGAAGTTCGCTTTTGAGAAGTTTTTCACTGTGGTTTTCTGGGCTGGGGGTGGGGTCGGGATGTGGACATCCAGTGAAATTAATTTATGGTCTGATCTTATCAATGAGGGATATACTTCTGGTGTGGAGCATAGAGTCCCCATGTTGGTAATGATCGCGTCTAGTATGTTGTCCCCTCTTGTGGGAGTGGTGACTAGTTGTTCCATAGCATTTGAGTTTATAATTTCCAGGAATCTTTGGGCTAAGGTGCTGGGGCTTGAGTAGTGCTCCCAGTCAATGTTTGGGTAGTTGAAGTCACCCAATATAATGATGTTCGGAGAGATCTTCATGTTCTTCAATGTTTTCAGGAAAGCCGAATGGGATTCCTGACTTTGAGAGGGTGGTCTGTAGGATGCTATAAACTGAAAAGCAGTCTTGCCCACTGTTAGTTGCACATGGATGGTCTCCGATACTTCGTGCAATGCCACTAACCTGGAGGTGTGGATATCCTTGATAAATATGGAAACTCCCCCTCCTTTTGTGGTTCGGTCCGGGTTTTGGGGTCGAAAAGCATGATATGAGGTATAGCCTGGTAGTGCTGGGGTGCTCTCTAGAGCCTTGAACCAGGTTTTTGTCACTGCACAGATATCGATGTTCTCCATACTGAGGAGAACTTCGAGTGCGTGCATCTTGAGGTTAAGACTTCTGGCGTTTAGCAGCATTACCCTTAGTTTCATGTTCCTTGTGCTGTCTATGGGGGTGGGTTTGACTTTTGAGCCTTGCCTAAAAAAAGGCACTATGGGGGTGGCAAGAGCCTTTGCCAATATCTGAAAGCCCAGTGGTGACAGGTGCAAGCCGTCCCTAGCAAAGCAACGTGGCTTGTCGAGCATGTCATCCCAGGCTGACAGACACTGGATCCCCTTTGAATGACACCAAAATTTTAGCCAATTGTTAAAATCGATCATTTTGTCTTTGTACTGTGGCATCATTCTAGGTGAGGGTAAGATGCTGCTCAAGGTCAGGGTCATACCAGCCTGGGCTACATGATCAGAGAGCTCCTCTATGTCTCTTTTCATGTAGTCTCAGGTCATTCACACCAGCATGTACAATGACTGAGTCATATTTGTATTTGCTTTGGAGTGACCTGAGTGCTTGCATTATGTGTCGGATCCTGGCACCCGACAGGCAGCTCACCGTGACCTTCTCTTTATTCAGCCTGGTGAGTGGGACGTCAGTGTGTCTGACAATAAAGTCACCTATAACAAGAGTATCAGGTGTGTTATTCAGCCTTAGGGGCTGTGGCTGCTTGACACACTGACTCTGTGGGTTATGTGTTGTGTGTGTTTTGTTTTGAGGTAGCGTTTGCTTGGATGTCTGCTTTGGAGGTCTCTGTTGCTTAGGTAGATTTTTATTTAGAGCCTCCGAGTATGTTTTTGTGTATTTATGTGTTTGGTTCGCTGATGTGGTGGGACTATGTGATACTGGAATTGTGTTGTGTGAGGTTACCTTCTCCTCCTGACTGGTTACACCAGTTTTGAGATGAGAGAGCTCAGCCTACAGTTTGGCTAAATAGTTGCATCTCTCACATATATTTGAACCTGTTTGGAGGAGGAGAGGGTTGTCCGTGTACATGAGACAGTTGTAACATTGCCTCAAAATTCCCAGATTCACCAGCTGGACTGGAGAGGAAACCATTGACTGACCTTTGGACATGCTAGAGTAATAGGGAAACTGAATTTAAGATGGACCAATAGAGGACAGGGTAATCGTAGAGATTATAAGAGTAAGTAGTGCTTATGGTTTAATAGTGCTAATTTGTAGGATTACTTAATTGGACCAGTGAAGGGCCTTAGAATGAGAATATGGTGTTTAAATTGAGAGATAGAGCAGTTCTAAGGGAAAAAGTGAAGAGCAGACTTTGTGGAGCCAGGAATAGTTTAAACCCAATTAGGCGGTGCTGCCCGTTGTTGCGCTATGCTCAAAAACGTGCGAAACCGCGCAAAAGAGGGTTTTAAGAGAAAAAGATGAAGGAGTTTTGGAATTGACCCAAAAAGGCCAATAAAACTACAGTTTGAAGTCAGTAACCACTCCCACAGGGGCAGGCAGGCTGCTCAATGTTTTTCACTGCCACTGATCAACAGAGAGACTTTCCTTTAGCTCAAGCAAAAATGGCCTCACAGAAACTTACAAACAGTTCAAGAACAGCAAGCCTGTAACTGAACTTTTTTAAATCTCAGAAAAGTGGGAAAAAAGCAAGATTTTTTGTTTTTGTTTTTTCAGAGATAGCAGAGGTTAACAAGTATCAACAAGTTATAACAGTGCAGTAAATGACCCCACACAAGAGTGCTAGGCCAAAGACAGATAAAATGCAAGTTTTGAGAAAAAAATGGTTAATTAGCATAAATCACTTCCACAGAACGCCTCATTAGCATGTAGCATGGCCATGGAGAGGTTCCACTGTGGCAATCCTACTGATGATCACAGTAGGCCTGTATATCAGGAAGGGCTGCTGGCAGTGGTAGCAGTTCATGTTAGGGCTTACCACTGGCAGCAAACTTTTCTGAATCCGGTCTTAGTTTCTAGGAAGGGATACATGTCACCTTACATCTGGAGTCACTTCTTGTCTTAGGATGGGTCACTACTGAGAGATATATAATTAGCACAGAAACATCCAAGCTAACTCCCCCTTCAGAAGTCCCATGGCACTTTCCTTTTCCTATCACTAAAAATTTGATTTGAAACAGCAGACCTGTTTGATGTAATGCCTTGATCAAAGAACTGATTCAAGCTGGCTACTGTGTGTGTATGTGTGTGTGTGTGTGTGTGTGTGTGTGTGTGTGTGTGTGTGTGTGTGTGTGTGTGTGTGCGCGCGTGTACGTGCACATTTTCGGCTACTTGACTACTCTCTCTAGGAAAAAAAAATTAGTGAATCTTTTATTTTTCATACCTTACAGATGACTACAGTTCCACATTAAAATAATGATATGGCCTCTGCCTTCTTATTCACATATTTTTTGCAACATTTTATGTTTTACATATCTGCTGCATTTATTTCACAGAACATTGTTGCATGTTATGCAATTTAAGTACACTTCACAGACTTGTTGCATTCTTGCTAAAAATGCATGTTTACATACAATCCTTAATTGGCAAAAATCAATTCAATCAGTCAGTCCTCTTGCAGAAGTGAGGGTTCAAGAAGGACCATTGTAGTTACAGACTGGTCAGGATTTCCTTCCCTCAGGAAAGGCTATGTAAAAATGCCGCAGAGTAAATTGTCTGAATCAGAAATGCATGCTGAGTAAGTCAGCACATCTTCACCCACACTGGCTCAACAAGCCTTCTAAGGAGGCATACAAGCTAAAACTGGCATTTGTGTACTCACATATCCTAAAAATCAGCTTAATGATAAATAAATAATTGAGCAACCAATGACAATTGAAAAGCATTCAGAAGTAATGTGGAACTATCAGACATTTGTTGTTTTGATAATGTTTACCTGTATAGTCCTTATTGTATAACTGTGTTTACTTACATAAACTGAATGAGGGCCTGAATAAAGAATAGGTTGGTAGCAGCATGAATTCATATTTTGGATGCCTCATCAGTTTGACACAATCCACATCTATGACTTATCAGCAGAATAGAATCATATGTTAAATGCCTCCTAACTACAACCTTATCCAGTTCTAGAAGTGATCATTTTTATACTGATTTGGATAACTTAATGGATGTAAAGCATTAGAACTTTAGTAAGGCATTTGGCAATACAGCTCAAAGAATTAGAAGTAAAACTAACATGCACAAAAATAGGATCCACATTTCAATATTGAATTGTCTAGCTGATAAAAAAGATAGTTGTAGTAAAGAGTTTAGGGGAGGTGGATGCTCACTACAGGATGCCACAAGATTCAGTACTGAGGAAGAACCATGGTCAACATGTGTTCTATGTATCATAATGTGGCTGTTTCATTACATGCATTGATAACATTATGACCGTAGCTGTGGTCAGGGAAAAAGAAGCTGACCTTGTGTGTGATCTTGTACAGCTTACATGATACTTTGTCAATAGAGGAATAAATACAACAGCGAAATGACTGGGCACCCAAGGAAAAACGCAGCTCAGAAAGTTAATAGTCCAACAGTTTATTTTCGTCACAAACTCCACACGAATAAACAAGAGATCTCCACATAAATCCACATACAAGAATGGTTGAGCGCTTTCATCTGCATGCAACAGATTTCATCAGAACCATAAGACACTGAACACAAGCCCTTATATAGCTAAATAGGCGCCAAAGTTGATTAATTGGCCTTAGTACAAAGCTAAAAAATAAAAAATAAAATAAAATAAAAAAATAAAAAAATAATAAATAAATAAATAATGTTTGCTGATGTAATATGTAAAATGTTAAGTTGCATGAAGAATACATAATTGAAATGCATTGTTAAAATTCATTAATATTCATTAATAAAATTCATCAATTAAAAATTCATTGATAAAAAATTCATTGATAAAAAAGTCTGCAATAAACTGCCTAGTGCATAGACCAAAAACTATACATAAACCTATATACATTCAAATGCATACAAAGGTCTGAAAGCATGCTGATGTATAAATGACTAAATATGTAACTAAATAAACATACATAAAAAATTCACATGCATATAAAATATATAAAAAATGTCTAAAAAATGTATAGAAAATATATTGTCCTTTGTATAAATATATAATTAAATAAATAATTATAAATGGATGTATATAAATACTAATGATAGTAATATTGCATCATTCATATGAGTATGTACAAAAAGAGGGAAGTATATAAGGGGGAAATAAAACGATGATCAACTATCCAGTATAAGAAAGGGTTTGATGCTAATATGATCATTAAGACCAGGTTTGGTCGAAGCATCACATAAAATTTGCCACTTACTTTCTAGAAGTGCTAAATAACATTTCCAGTTACCACCTGTAGCAGTTTGATCAATAAGGTCTATGATGCTGAACAGAAAGGAATGCTCAATACCTTTATCTAGAATATGTCTACTTAATGCATTGTTAGGATCTTGTTTCCTTATTCTATAGGTGTGTTCGCAAATTCTAGTCTTAAACTTCCTTTCTGTCTTGCCAATGTAGTAAGCATCACACGCTACACAGGTGGCAACATAGACTATTCTGGATGTATTACAATTCCCCCCCAAACTGTGTAAACTATTACGAGTGATGTTCTTCAATTTTACAATCTTGGCTTCATTAATGAACCTACACTGCTTACATGTACCACATTTCCTAGTATGTCTTAATCCTACCACTTCTCTATGATTATCCTTTCTCCTTTCCAACATCCTTTTGATATTTGATGAAGTTTTATACACAAAATTGGGGGCATATCCAACTACATTACAAATATCATCTGAAATTTTGAAGAGATTCCAATGTTTCAACAATATCTCCTTCAAAACATCAACATAAGGGGTGTACATGAGAACACAAATGCAACCTCCTTGTGCTTTCTTCTTCTTTTTAGAAATAAAAGGTCTACCTAATAAGGCAGGATATTTATTCCCCCATTCTTTCATGACGTAACCTTGTATAGGTTTAATCAATTCATCAGGGTACCCCCTGTTGGAAAACATTTCTTGTATCGTGCTCAATTCTCTTTCCATAGTCTCCCTATTGGAGGACATCCGAGCAGCACGTATACACTGACCCTTGAAAACATTTTTGAATATGTGGGGAGGATGACAGCTGTCATAAAATAGGTAATCATTCGAAAAAGTTTTTTTCCTAAAAATCTTAGACTGAAATTCAGTATCAGTGGAATAAATGTATGTATCCAAATATGCTATACCTTGAGACTCCACATTGTATGTAAATTTTAAAAAATCAGTTGTATTGTTCAAATATTCAATGAATTCGTGTATCAAATGAACCGGTCCATTCCAAAGAACAAATAAATTGTCCAAATATCGGGTGTAGTGTGACATATATTTATAGTATTCACTTGGAAAAATGAACAATGATTCCCATTCAAGCATTACCAGGTTTGCAAAGAGTGGGGCACATGAAGCCCCCATAGCTACTCCTCTGCTCTGTCTGAACAGTTCCCCCTGGAATTGCAGATAATTATGGTCGAGGACCAAACCCATCATATCTACTATCAAGTTGATTCTCTCAAAACTCAAACCTGAGAATCTTTTTAAACTGTTGAAAAAATAATCCAACCCTTTCTCCCTAGGAATACAGGAAAAAAGGTCGACAACATCAATTGTTAAAAAAGTCAACCCTTTTTGCCAAATCATAGGGGTTAATTTACTCAAAAAATTCCAAGAATCTTTTGTGAGATGGTCAACGTTGTTATACACATGTTTCGTCCATGTATCAATAGTAACCCCCAGATTGTAGGTTTTGGACTTAGAGCCCGAAATTATTGGTCTAAATGGGGGTTTTTGAAGATTTTTATGAATTTTTGGAATCCCTATAATAGAAGCCATCTTAGGGAATTCCATTCTAATAAATTCATAGGTCTCATTGGAAATCCTATTATCAAGTAAGAATTCCTCGATTGCAAGGTCAATATGTTTGTAACCAATATTGACCTGATTAAGGGACACTTCTTCATAGTTCCCAGATTGGTGTAAAATATTCAAAATTTCTTGATTGTAATTGGCAGTGTTAAATAACACAATCCCACCCCCTTTATCCGGCTTCATGACCCTAAGATCCCTATTGCCTATAACCTTGTTCAAACACTCCCTTTCTACAACAGATATATTATCCTGAAAGCTAGTGGGGGACTGTTGAATATTCTTCTTCGTTTGGTAATAAAACCAATACATGTCATTGGCAACAAGTTTTTCATATTGTGCTACTATAGGGTGGTATCCAGGGACATAAGAACTTTTCTTCTTCAGTTTTTCAAATTGACAATCCTCATCCTGCACCTTAATGTCTTCTTTGTTGGTATCCTTGTATTGAATAGCCAAATTCATTCTTCTACAGAAACGTTTAGTCTCCTTAATAGTATCAAGTATGTTAAACTTGGCTGTAAGGATGAATTTCATTCCCTTACAAAATAAGGTGCAAAATTCTTCAGAAATAGGAGTGTCAGTGTAGTTATAGACTTTCAAACCCTTATAAGAGTGTATAACAACAGGATTGTGTTCATTTAAAGTGCTGGTGCATAAAGTAAGGTCTTCGAAATTGGTCCGAAGGCCACTAAATTCTCCACTGTTTGGACCTATCAATGAGGTGGACACTCGTTCTAATACCTCCTTCTGTAAGTTTTGGGGGCTGGATGAAACCGTCCCCCTTGAAAATTTTGATCATCTTCCATTGTCCATGTGTCCTTCCTTTCCTTATTAAGTTTTTCATTTCCCTTAGTTGATCGAATACCATATTTTCTACTCTGAGGCCATACATATGCTCTCTGCTGTTTATATAACATCATGTCTCTATCTATTTTACTATTTTTTCTGTTAAAAATAGTGGACGCCCTATTTTCCACTGAACTAAATTGTTTGTGGTATAAATCGTACCACTGTTCAATATGCTCATCTTGTAATATTTCTTCATTAAGTGTGTCGATATCATTAGTTATATACACCATTTTCTCATCATTACATTTAATTAATTTTTCCATATATAAAATACCAAAATGATCAAACATTTTGTTAAATTCATGCATAACATTTTCTGTATAATCTAAACCTAAGGGTAATTTGAAAAATCGTAACCCTTTAGGTATAATGCCTAGGTTAATGCATTGTTATAAATAAGCATTATCAATTTTTATACTTTTAGCCTGTAATAGCCTTTTACCCAATGTGTAAATCTTTTGCTTTATACTACCATCATCAAACTTTGTCTGAGTTCTATTAAATTCATAACAACATTCATTCTGTTTAAAAACAACATCTCTGTTAATAAAGTTGTCAATATCTGAATGTTTAAAACATTTGTTTTCAACAACTGAACAACTTTTTTTCTTGTTTTGCAAATTTTGTATGTCATTAGGACTTGATCTAGTTTTTTTATTATTAACAGTACCTTTCTGAGACTCGTAGCGCTTAGCCACCGTAGAATAAGTTTTAACCACATCTTTCCTTTTGGGTCTGGCCCCCAATTTCTGCGATTCATCATCAAGATGAAACAGACTGAAATCAAATGTACAGTCTGCATCCAATGAAATGTTCAAATGATTTTCCTCCACGGCTCCTTCCTTCAAGTTTAACCGTTGTGACTGCGTTTGTGCCACCCCTTCAGGAAAATAACTGTTAGAATTGTGGGGTTGTGCATTAGGTATTTCAGAGAGACTGTTAACAATAGAATCAGTTCTTTGCCTCCACGTTGCGGTCGTTTGCCTCTGCAAAATCATCCGGTCCATTGCTAGCCGTTAAATCATCCGGTCCGTTACTACCCGTTGGTACCTGTTCTTTGCTAGTATTGGCAAGCATCGCAAGCTTGCTTACCATATCTAACAGCTTTCCAACGTCGGCTTGCAGTGACGTAACCTCCGCCCTTAAAGAAACAAGCTCCTCTCGATCCGAAAGAGCTGGCGTAACCTCAGGAACTTCAGCCATCACAGGGAAACCAAAGAACAAGTGAAAATCCAAGCGAACAAATACAACAGCGAAATGACTGGGCAAAGGAACGCTCAGAAAGTTAATAGTCCAACAGTTTATTTTCGTCACAAACTCCACACGAATAAACAAGAGATCTCCACATAAATCCACATACAAGAATGGTTGAGCGCTTTCATCTGCATGCAACAGATTTCATCAGAACCATAAGACACTGAACACAAGCCCTTATATAGCTAAATAGGCGCCAAAGTTGATTAATTGGCCTTAGTACAAAGCTAAAAAATAAAAAATAAAATAAAATAAAAAAATAAAAAAATAATAATAAAATAATAAATAAATAAATAATGTTTGCTGATGTAATATGTAAAATGTTAAGTTGCATGAAGAATACATAATTGAAATGCATTGTTAAAATTCATTAATATTCATTAATAAAATTCATCAATTAAAAATTCATTGATAAAAAATTCATTGATAAAAAAGTCTGCAATAAACTGCCTAGTGCATAGACCAAAAACTATACATAAACCTATATACATTCAAATGCATACAAAGGTCTGAAAGCATGAATGATGCAATATTACTATCTGTATTTATATACATCCATTTATAATTATTTATTTAATTATATATTTATACAAAGGACAATATATTTTCTATACATTTTTTAGACATTTTTTATATATTTTATATGCATGTGATTTTTTATGTATGTTTATTTAGTTACATATTTAGTCATTTATACATCAGCATGCTTTCAGACCTTTGTATGCATTTGAATGTATATAGGTTTATGTATAATTTTTGGTCTATGCACTAGGCAGTTTATTGCAGACTTTTTTATCAATGAATTTTTTATCAATGAATTTTTAATTGATGAATTTTATTAATGAATATTAATGAATTTTAACAATGCATTTCAATTATGTATTCTTCATGCAACTTAACATTTTACATATTACATCAGCAAACATTATTTACTTATTTATTATTTTTTTATTTTTTTATTTTATTTTATTTTTTATTTTTTAGCTTTGTACTAAGGCCAATTAATCAACTTTGGCGCCTATTTATCTATATAAGGGCTTGTGTTCAGTGTCTTATGGTTCTGATGAAATCTGTTGCATGCAGATGAAAGCGCTCAACCATTCTTGTATGTGGATTTATGTGGAGATCTCTTGTTTATTCGTGTGGAGTTTGTGACGAAAATAAACTGTTGGACTATTAACTTTCTGAGCTGCGTTTTTCCTTGGGTGCCCAGTCATTTCACTGTTGTATTTGTTCAAGAGAGGAATAAAAACAAAAAAGTGCAAAGCTATGCACTTTGCTGGGAAGATTCTAAGAAAAGTAGCATTAGATAAAGGACAAAAAGTCCCAGTGGTATATCCACCACAATCAAACTATGCATTGCAAGAGAGGTGTAAAAAGGACCAGCTACTACTACTCTCCTTGTATGAGGGGCACTGGTAAATTCAGTGTGCAATGTTGAATTCTGTTATACAAAATGTTTTAAAATATGTATATACAGACACGCACATGCACGCGCACACACACACACACACACACACACACACACACACACACACACACACACACACACACACACATTGTTAACTGGGAAAGAGCATTGTTCCACTTTGACCCATTTCAGGCTCAGTCTGTGAGTGGGTTCGAATATTGATACTCAACATTTCAAGTGGTTTGCATTGCATGAATACAGTGTTCCAGCACAACTAATACCCAGATAAAAGCTTTGTTCCTTCAGTTTAGAAAGCTTTTTGTTTTGAGGAAAAATACAATACTCAGGGTGTACCGTGAAGAAAGATTAACTGTTAAAATCAGAGCTTCTGATACATAACTGTATGTCTGAAGTTTGACTATTTCCCTGAGAAAAGTTTATAGTGTTCCTAAGCATTTTTCATGGCAGGGAAAATGGATTAATTCTCTTTTTCAGAAACAAAAAATATGCTGCTAATGTAATAAAAGCCACAGATGATTTACGAAGCAGCATCATGTTCGCTATGTGCATAAACTATTTCATGAACTCTACAACAGTTACTATTAATAGCTATAATACATCTTCTGTGAACATATTTAAATAGCAGAATACATCTGTAAGGATAACTGTGTCCACATCTGTTGTATTAAAAAAAAAATATGAAGTAACTATCTCCTGGCAGACATATTATATGTACATAGTGCACAGATTAGGTAATTTACTTGCACCAGACTTCCCAGGTTACTACTAAAATTAAACATTTTTACCTAATGAGTATCACCCATTGTCAAGGACTAGAACAGAAATAAATATTAGTTGTAGTGTGTATATATATATATATATATATATATATATATATATATATATATATATATATATATATATAGGTGTGTGAGTGTGCGTGTGTGTGTGTGTGTGTGTATATATATATATATATATATATATATATATATATATATATATATATATATATATATATATATACATACATATAAAATGCTGTTGCAAAACAACCACGCATATTTTACTATACTTTTTGCTCCCAAAATCCACCAAGAGAGTTCCATATCTCAGAATAAAGCAGCTAAGGGTAATAACCATGTTCTCTAGAGCATCTGTCTATAAAAATGGCCAGCTGCAAATCCTGGCAATAATGAGCAACTGGTAAAAAAGAATAAAAGATTATAGAACAATGGCAAACATAAATCAAGGCGGGAATATTCTATTGCTAGTGCACAACAAATGGCAGCAGTGGAGGACATTATTCTCCACTTGCTTTGGCCTTTCCTAGTACACAGAGCTAGAACAAGTTTTAGTGATATATTTTGGAGTTTCTTATATTTGTAGCTTGTATGCCAGAATTATATTTGTTTTGAAAAGAAACAACACTGTAGAAGTAATCTGTCAAGTATTCCATGTTAAAATAAAAATATTTAATTGTATGAGCTTCTCAGAACTTAAAAACCAGGAGAGTTTCGGCCAAATTAAAAGCAAATCCCCCCACAGCATAAAGGACTTGACAGTTCTTATCTCTTTTGTTACAGCTCTGATTTGTTTTGTCACATAAAGCCCACACAGTTATCTAAAGACAACAGAATTAATCACATCAAGTCATCAAAGGGAAGACAGTATGATGCATGGGTCTGGAAATTAGTCAAGCATACCAGAGAGCTTTCCATCACAGAACAGAATGTTTCATTTAACACATGACTTGTCAGAAGAGAAAATCTGTAATATATTGACTTTCAACCATGCCCCCACTCCAAAATCTCCCAACAGAGACACAATTAATTTCATAGGCAGAATACACAATCTACAATTTAATTTTCTGAATTTGCTAACCAACGTCATGGTAAAATAACCATTCTGTATTTCTAGATAACTGAATTTCAGAATGATTACCAGAAAATGCATAACTATAAAAATTCAACGATATTAGAATTACATGAGTGCTTTTTGCCATTTGTAATATACAAACAAATTATCACAAATCACAGATATACTAATAAAGACAATACTGCCTGTGAGAACAACTCTGCTTTATTCTTTCACCTTGTTCCTTAATTTAAAATCTCATTCATTCCCTCCTCATCCAAGCAGCCAGCAAATAAGACTGTTATGGTGAAATATATGCTATCATATAAATATAAGTTCAGAAGTGAAAGTGAATTTTTTAGAGTTTCATCTGATATCATAAGGGAACCTTATAGCATCATCTAGTGATAGCAGTTAAGACATTTTGGTTAGTCAAATTCTGCAATGTAAGTTAGAAATACGTTGCAATGACAACATGTCTTTTTTAACTGAAATACCATAGTAATGATTGGGTAATGCAACATGAACATTGATTATGGTTTGACACTGCTGTATCATTGTAGTTTTTATGTGGCTTCATTGATAGCTATTTCATTTTATGAATTAAAAACCTGACATATAAGATAGAAATGCACATATTTTTCCTTTTTCTTCCATATTCCTGATACTGTTAAAATAACTAGCATAATTTCCTTAGAAGAAGCTTACATGTATTCATTTGTACACGTTTGTCTTTCACTGATATTTCTCACCACACTTATTTACTAATGTAATAGATTTCATCTTATTCACATAGTATCCCTTGCCATTTCCAAATGTAGCCCTCCAAAGTAACCTCTGATAATCAATCTAGGGATCAGTCTTAGCAACCAGTAATGCCCAGCCTGCCTTTAGCCATACTGCCATTATACCCTCTAGCAAAAATACAACTGCCCTTAAAAAAGTCAAAGATTACAATCCCTTTTCTAATATTTGTCCCATAACAAGAATTTTTGAAGAAAATGTATAGCCAACTCCTTCATCACATTGATACTACTGCCTGCTGTGTTATCAATTGCATGGCTTTCAGAAATTTGTTTACCACCATGACAGCCTTACTGTCGTCCACTGACAATATTTACAGTAGGTGTAGATGAAGGACTTACATCAGTAACATATTTTTCAACCTAACTAGAGCATTTGAGACTGCCAAGCACAGCCTTCTTCTGCACAAACTTAAACAATATTAATTTTGATGATAATACGACAACCTGTTTATATAACTATCTTAAAGATAGAACATTCCAAACTTTCTCCAGTAATATCTTCTCAGATGTTGCTTCCCTCGATATTGGTGTTTCCCAAGGCTCTTCTATCCTAGACTCCCTGCTATCCTTGTTCCTTATCAATGGCATCTCTTTAAACACATCACAGTATGACATCATTATGCACATTGATGATGTACTTCTACTTGATGCCAGCAAAATGCATCAATCCCTCCAAACTAATCTACAAAACAAAAAAAAAAAAAAATCAGGTTTCTGTACTTGGCTTCAGACTAGTAGACTACTGGTTAACTCTGCAAACACTAATGCTGTGCTTCTTTCAAATTTAAAGAACCTGCAATCACTATCAGAATTGCTACTTAAACACTTAAAAAAGGCAATACTATTCCCAACATAAAAAAAAAAAAAAACTTAGGGCTAACACTGGACCCCTTCCTTAACTTCTCTAATTATACAGACACAATCACTGCCAAAGTTCTTTCTCAGTTAAAATTACGTTATCATATATCCCACCTCCTATCCCCTGAATCACATAATGTTATAGGCAAAAATGGATGTATTAATCCCAAAACTGGAATATGCCTTACCGCTAACTGGCATGCAAACACTTATCCTAAAACCGTCGGAAACTATGGTCCACTGAGGTAATATATGTAAATTTGCAGTCCTAGCCGAAGAAAAACTCATCGTTTTGAAGTACTACTGGCAGTACACTGGCTGCCAACACCAAATAGGGCCACTCTGCTATTAGAAATACTTGTACTCAACATCCATATAATGGAATGCCCTCCCTCTTAAAGAAAACTCCATCTAAGTAGAATCAACCAAAATTACATTCTTCAATTGTTCAGGCCCAGATTCAAAAAAGCCATAGGTGAACAATCCTTCTTTATAACAAGGC
This sequence comes from Protopterus annectens, assembly GCF_019279795.1. NCBI lineage: Eukaryota > Metazoa > Chordata > Ceratodontiformes > Protopteridae > Protopterus > Protopterus annectens. The sequence goes on along the minus strand of NC_056732.1, from coordinate 1,088,102,379 downwards.
CTGCTCTTTTGAAACACCTACCAAATAATGTAAAGCATAACCACAACTTAGAGACTCCAAAAATATTTAAAGGGAACCCTTTCTGAGGAGGCCAGATGCTCATATTTTTGTGATAGTGTCAAAGACAATGTGTGTCAGAAATGAAAACTTATTCACTACCTGAATCAAATGATCCTTGCGTACCTCCTTATACAGTATTAGTGCCTATATGTGTGTATATATATACATACATATATATATATATATATATATATATATATATATATATATATAGAGAGAGAGAGAGCGAGTGAGAGACACACGCACACACACACACACACACACACACACACACACACATATGTATATATATATTATATATATATATATATATATATATATATATATATATATATATATATATATATGTACATATATTTTGTATATAATGAATATATGTTATATTATTTTTCTTGTATATAGTATTATTAGTACTCTTTGTCAGAGCTTGTTACATCTTAATCTTCTCTGCCTAACTACAGAACTGTTTACTCCTCTGTAAACTGTTTTATTAATGTACTCCTCTTATACGGTCACCTGTTTTTCTCTGTACCCAGGATGCATCTGAAAATGCTCAGTATACCAGCCTATTACTCCGTAAGCAAATTGAAAATAAATAAAATAAACCTTATCATATAGTTTTCCTTCCTGGGTAAACTACTAACTATTCTTGTATAAAAACTATTTTTATCGGAAGCCGGAATTAATGTTCAACACACCACTGTTTTAACTTATTTCAGTTGTACTTCAGTTGTTCCAAGCTTTATTGTGGTTTAGCTTTGTTGGCCTGGATGTATTCATAGAGGCTTAAAAAGTAAACAGTAAGGAATTATGGGCATTCTTGTAGCTGAAACTCTGGTATATATTTTGGGGAGAGGGAATCATTTGCATATATCTCATGGGCCTTCACTACAGCAGGTTTGAGGTATAACTGATATGATATGTGAGAGACGTAGTTACACTATGTCAGTGCAGGCAAGGCTTTCACTTACAAACACAAATAACACCAAACTTGTTGTGAGTAACACATATACTACACCCACTACACATAGTAAGGACCAAACACATAGACTTATATATACTGAGGCTCTTAAATGTAATCTTTTAAAATCTCAAAAGCCTCCTAGATGTAGCCTCAGCAACCTCCAGAGCACTCTGCCATGACAACACACAACAAGACCCATGCAGCATTATAACACAATGTCCCAACCTCTAAGTCCATAAGGCAAACTGACACACAACACAATATTTGAGTCATATCCAGATTCTATTGTGAGATACACAGATGTCCCACTCACCAGGTTGAGCAAGGAGACAAATGGTTGGCTACCTCTCAGGGGCCAGGATCTGCCTGATTGTGCATGCACGAAAGTCATTGCACCACAAGGACCAATGTCACTGTTTCATAGTCCATGTGGGTGTAAAGACCTGAGAGTACTTCCCTGGGCTATATGATGAGAGACATGATAGAGCTCTCGGACTATGCACCCCAGGCTTTTATAAGGCTAGCAATGAGCACAAAAAGATGATGCCACAGTGTCAGCAGAAGATAATTGATGTGAATAATTGGCTTTGTTTTTAATGCTGCTTCAAAGGAGGTACGATATTTGTCTGTCTGGGTGATATGGTAAACAGAGCATGCTACTTTGCCAGGGATGGTCTGCACCTGTCATCCCTTGGTTTTTGAATCTTGACTAAAACCTTGTGCATCCCCATAGTACATTTTAAGGCAGTGCCAACCAAATAGACCTACTGACATTGCTAAACCACCTCAGAATAATCTAAAAGCATTAGTGCTCAATGCCAAGAGTCTAAACAGGAAAGTCCACTCTCTGCAAGCTCTCCTCATCCTGAAGAGTATAGATATCCTTGAAGTTCCTGAGACTTAGTTTACAGCCACAGAGAGCATCCCAACAGTGCAAAGCTATAATGTCTTCTATACATTTAGACCAGCTACAGGTAGAGTGTAAAGGTAGAAGAGTCTAAATTTACATCAAATAAGCACACTTTAAGGTTGGTTAAACAGTTTAACACACATTAGCTACTACATGTCCAACTTTCCATAAGTAATGTCCCATATCATTTCCTTGCAAGCTATTGGTCTCCTGCATGACCTAGGAAGCTCATACCATGTACTTTAATGAACTGGAGACACTCCCCATTCAACCCAACACAATATTCATGGGTGACTTTAACTACCCCCAGCATTAACCTGGAATCCTACATCTCCAAATCTGACTTCAGACCAGTGACAAGTGGAGTACCACAGGGTCAGGTCATGGGTCCTCTCCTGTTCAGCATCTCCTTCTCTGAAGTCCAAGCAAATACAGTTGGTCTCTGGCTAATGAAATTTGCAGATGACTGCAAACTAGGAGCCATAATAGACTCACCTAAGGATGTGGACATTTTACAAAGAGGCCTCACTGAGACTGATGCTTGGTGTCAAAGTCATGGCCTAAAGCTTAATGCCAAGAAGTGCATTGTCATCCCCTTTGGGAAAAATACTGTACCCATGAACTACCACATAGCTGGTAGCCTACTAAACACTGAAAGCATGATAAGAGACCTTGGGACACAGGTGGATAGTAGTCTCTCCTTTGATAATCACGTTGCCACAGTAGTCAGGAAATCCTTCTACGTGGCACATCTCATCAAAAAAGGGGTTCTCCTCCAGAAAAAGAGAAGTCATTATTCCTCTCTACTCATCCCTTATTGGACCCATCATAGAGTACAATGCCCCATTTGGCATGTACCTTGCAAGACATCTGCAACAGCTGGAAAGGCCACAGAAATACCTCACTAAGAGGATTACCAGCCTCAAACAGATGCCATATGCCGACCATCTCAAAAAACTTTAGCTCTACTCTGTCACATATCACCTACTCCGAGGCAGCCTCTGCCTAATGTACAAAGCCATGTCTAACCCAGACCTGATGGACATGCTACACTTAAAGAAATCCCAATTTCTCCAAGCCACACACTCCAGGGGCCTAAACCTTGTCACCACAATAAACAGAACATGCTGGAGGGATAGATTTCTCTCCCATAGAATAGGCTGCCCATTCATGTCAAGCAAAGCTCCTCATTAGCCCTATTTAAGAGAAATCTTGACAATTGGATGGGTAATAGGAAATTCACCCCAGGAATCATTGCTGTGGCTCGGCTCAACAGGGGCACAGGAAAATAATTTTCTTGGGTGGCGAAAGCCAAGGAACTCGTTTGGCTATGCTTGTATAGGCCCTAGGGCTGATAGCCTAGTACTTACCTATGAGGAGGTTGGCATAATGGTTAAGGTGTTTGCTTTACAAATACAAGGTCCAGGGTTTAATTTTCAGATGGGGTAAATGGCTTGGCTTAAATTGGCCCATAAAGGCAGTTAGCCTAGTACTAACCTATGCATGCCCAAAGATGCCTAGACTTTGTTAACACAAACACCCTGGAACAGCTAGTCTGCAAGCCTAGCAGCAGCAGAAGTATCCTTGATCTGATACTCATAAACATGGGGGGGGGGGTGATAAGACTCCACCTAATGTCATATCCTCATTCATCAGTTCAGACCACAAAGATGTCTCCTTTGAAACAAATATTAAGCCTTGGTCCACAGCTAACCCTGGAATATTTAAAAAATATTCCAAGGCTAGCTACATCCTAATAAGTGACAGTCTGGCAAAATTCCAAATCCCCCCAAACCCTGATAGCACAGGCGCCTACTCATCATTGTTCACAGAAGCCCTGTACCATTGTGTAAACAGCTGAATAGAGCTGTACCTACCTGAAATAAACTTAGGGCAACCTCCAAAGTAATTACTACATTCATTTTGTAAATTGCCTGTCTTGCTGAGGCTTACATTGTGACTATTTCCATTTTAAATGCGTCTAAAACATAGCCTACTGTTAAAACTGCATATTCCAGGCTTTTCTCTCTCAGCTTCCTGTGAAAATGGGTTAATAAAACAAACAAATAAATAAATGTATAAGTAAATGAAAGAATGAATGAATGAATGAATGAATGAATGAATGAATGAATGAATGAATGAAGGGTACAACTTACTTGTAGTACCCCCTGATGGAGCTGCATATATGTGAGCATGTCCCGCTGTAAAACTGCATTTAAAGTTTCATTAGCACCAATTTAATGCATGATGACACCTGCTATTACAGCAACTTTCTGAGTTTATAAGAATGATATTAAAAATCTGTCACTATTACAGACATCCAATCCCTCAGAAAGAACACACTGAAACACAAAGCCTGTTATTCCAATTTAGATGTCAGTAGCATGAGTTTTTAGAAGTATACATAAGAAGTTTTGACTCTACCAGTTTTAAAATTGCAACTATATTAATACGTTTTCAATAAATATAAATGACTTCCTCTGAATTTAGCCTTCCATAATCTGTGCTTAACAAGAGCTTGCTTGCATTAAAATACAAAAAGAAAATAGAAAATAACAATTCTTACACTTATGATAGACAGTACTATTAAATAAAAAAGTGTTCCAAACTTTCAGACATACTGGCTAAAGTCTATTCGGCTGGCAATGCACTCACCTACTAATCGTACAAATCTAGACATGTTATCCTTGTGGGAACCCCAGTTCCTATGATGCAAAGACAACTATCCATTCATACAATACATTTAAACTGCATTATGAATAATAGAAATGTGTAAGATAGTTGGCAGTTTAACCTCATAAAAAACAAAGCACATGAAATGTTTATATTGTACAGTGCTGACAGGACAACTGCCAATTTCCTGAAATCCTTTCTGTGCCAAATTCACATGTTCACTTTCAGAAGCATAGAAGGTTTAATCAGCACCCTTTGTCAGTTCTATGAGCCAGTGCCCTATCCTCCTCAGCTGTTCAAGTAAAGAGCAAAAAAAAAAAAGCACTTCACTGTAATAAGCCAAAAGTTATTGGCTGATTGACTTATTACAGTTAGAGCTATGAACCCCCCCCCAAAAAGGATGTTCATTCTATCCTTTTATTGGCACACCAACCAGGTGGCCAGATGCATGCTACACACACCCCTCCCTCCAGACACAGCCATTCTAGTCTCTTTTCTGCACCCTGCCCCAACCCTCCTTAATTATACAATTTATTAGCTTCTTACTCCATCAACCACTTAGCCACCCACTTAAAAGTTGCCCAGTTTCTGTGCTCTGTTAATCTTTTGTATGGCACTAAGGTATATGCAATGACATGGTGCCAATAAACACATCTGTGGATCTCTTCTAGTTTATTACATCAATATCCTCATCAAAAAACTCCCAAATCTAAAATGATTTACCTCCTCTGATTCCACATGGCCTAGAGCTCCACAGTACACTAGTCTCCACAAAATGAGCAAGTCTTGCATTAAGAAGGGTTCTAACACTGTACCACACAAATCATGCTGGTTTTATAGCTTCTCATCTACATCTTCTTATCAGCCTTATGAAAGATAATCACATCCATTTCCCTGTACTTCATGAGAACTACCCCATCCTTCTATGATATAGAAGAATCATAAGCACAGCTCTCAAACGTCCATCTCCAGAATGTGGAACATTACCCCTCATAACATGGAGCAAATGGGCAAAATGTGGAACAATTACCTGCAGCTTACTAACAACTTAACTAGGAAGCTCACAAGATGATTAAATGTATTACTTTATAGTTATAAAGAGTTATTTTGATGAATTAATATGATTCAATATTATTTATCATTGATATCAGTAAAAAGTCCTAACACTAAATATGTGGCAGACACTTTCAATGTGGAACTGCAAGAAACATGGATATTTTAAGACTCAAAATAAGGAATGTTCTTCATAATAAAGTGTACATGAAAGTATGAATTTGTTTTTCCCTTAGTTAATTTACAACTCCAAAGTAATCCTAATTGCATCCACTGCCTTATTCACATCAATGTTTTGAAAGTTCTTATGTGACTTCTTCCTTGTCAAAAACCTTTCATTCTCACAAGAAAAACATTTCTTCTGCCTAGTAATCTTTTTAACTTTTTTTTTTACATGTAGATGTAGACAGATGAATGATCCATGCAGTTGACCTTTAACATGTGCAAAGGCATGTGTGATAAACCAAAATGCTGCCAGCCTAGCTAGCTGGAATTTTGTAAATAATTATGTCACTTAAAAATATCAATATTTTTTATATAGAAATGTGACACTGCCAGCCCAGCTAGATAGAATTTTGTAAATAATTCTAGGTAATTTGTGAATAGTAATATGATTTGCATGCTTGCATTAAAAATGTAAGAAAACTATATGTTCTGTACTGAGCTTCAAGATTGTAACCACAGTGCACCCTGCTGGAAAAGAGCAGAAATGTGTATAAACTATATGTCAATGCAAATGTATGGTTTCATAGAAGAAATTGGGACATACAGAGTTAACTTGCAAAACTCGAAGAAAATAATTTGATAAAGAGTTTTACAAAGTGTTATAAAGTTAATTTATCTTAGCTAAGAGAAAGATGTCTAAGCTAGGGGCTTCTTTCTATTGTCTGGAAACAGAGGTAATTACAGGTTTCCAAGGTAATAGTTTTACGACTTTCAGTTTCAGGCAAACTTCTAAGAGAAAATTGTCAGCTTATGAGAGATAAGTAGTTTTAACAGAGACCTGGTAAAATTTAAGTTCCTGCTAGCCTGTGAAACCTAGGCAGATGTGTCAAATAATAATGTCATCTGAGATGATTCAGCAGCAATGTGTATTATTAACTTAAGAACTATCTGAGAGAGAAAGTGAGTGCATTTTGCATCTTGTTCTTGCCCTGTAAACAGCCTCTCACTAGCACTTGCTTTGTCTGTAAGTAAGTTATTTAGAACATAGTTTCTCTTAGAGATAAATAGGCATAAATAGGCATATGACAAGATTAGTGTAGATGTTTTCTATATTTATGTGAGAATATCGTACAATGTTATTTTAAAGTATTTCCTGTGATTCTGAACTCTATTGTCACTGTGTTGAATTAGTGAGTATTGTCTTGTGCTTTTATTATTTATTATTAAATATACTTAAACCTTTTAATTGTGGCTGGTTTTGTGTACAGGATAATTAAGCTCTTAGCATACTTGGATGTATTTGGTGATACTGTACAAGCCACTCCTAAATAGCCTTTAAGTCTTAGTCACACTTACCATTTGGATAATAGTAACATTGCACAGTAGAATTGGACACCCTTTGGTAAGGGCCTTTATACTAGCCAATAAGGTTGATTGGTGGCAGATGGTACTGCTGTATAGTCTGGGCAGAAGGGAGCATACCTGGAGAACTTGTGCCAGCCTTCCCTGGGAGTGTCTGTATGTTTGCATATAAAGCAAATCTCAAATGTGTGTGTGTGTGTGTGTGTGTGTGTGTGTGTGTGTGTGTGTGTGTGTGTGTGTGTGTCAGCTACTTGGCCAGGGACACAAAGCACTGGTTGGACAGAGAGGGTGCTGGAGGTTTTGGTTTGACCACTCGGCTGAGATCTTAACCCTATTGATGTGCCAGTGGGGAGTCTTATTCAGGATCTGGAGAGAGAGGGAGAAACCATCCCCAGACTGACTGTGATCTCTTTGTGCTCTTAAGGGAAATTGTACTTTACTGTGTGTGTACTGTTCATCCTCCCAATATGCACGTTCCTCACTGGTGTTAATGATGAGGATTGAGACTATTTGATTACTGGGCCAGGGCAAGGGCATTGCACATGTTTCATTGCAACAAATGTAACTGTTGCAGTATGATTTACACCAATCATTTGGCAGAAGGAAGTCAATCAAGTATTGCAGGGATCCCCAATACATATTGCTATCCTCATGATGTCCTCATTCTGGATTGAGATGATGAGGGGCACCAGTGAATGTTCCCATACTGAATAAAAGAATAATGGATTCAAGTTAAAAGAGACTAATGTAAAGTTTTTTTTCTCAAAATGTAAATTTATTATTGTGGGCATGTGATCGAGAAAGATTAGGGTGCACAATTAACAAGACATGATAAAGGATTTATTAAAGGCACCTAAACCTTAATCTTAAAAAAAGCATCAGGTGTAAGACAAACTAAAACTTCAACAGGACCACATGGAGTAAACAGATAATTTTAGATAAATATTCCAGATAGTATAAGTGGATACATGCTCTTTATATTTCAGGAAACCTTAAAATGCTGTTGTGTCTCTTAATTATGGAGGGAAGCAATTGCTGCTAATTCCCTGGAGAAATATAGACCCATAAGCCTTACTTATATTTTGGATAAGTGCTTTGAAAGAATAGTCATAGCTCTGTTAGGTAACAGAGTAAACATATGCAAAGACATTTCTCAACATGGCTTTAAAGGACACAGGTCATGTCTCACAAACGTAATGAATTTCAACAAATATGTTTGAGAAGTTTAGGATCAAGACTTGGCAGTAGATGTAGTTTACCTTGATTTGGCAAAGGTGTTTGACACTGTCCCTCATAGTGAAATTATCATCTCTTTGTCCAAATGCAAGGTGAATGGATTTCTAGGGAGTTGGATACTTAACTGGCTTGAGAAGAGGAATAGCAAAATCAGAGTAGGCACAGATTTTTCATGTAGTTAGAAAAATAAGTCAGGAGTTCCCCAAGGGTCTGTACTTGGTCCCAAAGCATTTATTATTTTTATGTCTTATGTCTGTCATTTTTATGACATACTCTGTTAAAGGCTTGTATAAGTCAAGGCGCTAGAGCAGTGTTTTGGAGCATTCCATTTTAAATAAAATGTCAAAGATTTGCTGGTTGCTTCTTCATTTTTATGTGGTGAAATAATATGTAACTATCGTGGTATTGGTTAAATTACAAATATGTTGGACCAATGTGTATACAAGGCTAAATTTAGTAATAGGGATTTTAATTCCAAAAAACTAAAGCAATACACTTTGGTAAATCAAATGATTGTTACCGTAATGCATCTGGTGATCATAGTCTAGACGAGATAGAGGCTATGAGAGATCTGGAAGTTCTGATAGTTAAGACATTTGTTTTGACTCACACATAAACAATGTCATTAAGAAGTGCTACTATGATATAAAAACAGTAGTAATACTAAGGACCATTAACAGCAGAGAAGTTGAAGTATTATACCCGATCTAGATGTCTGTTATAACATCTATCTTGGAGCACGGGATAGCCATTTGCCTTTATAATAAGAAGGTTATAATCAGGTTGGAAAGAATCCAAAGGTTTTTTTACAAGTCAGGTTTACTCCGTGTAACATCTGAGTTGCAAAGAAAGATTAATACAAATCTCTCTCTATTTCTCTGACACAGTCAACAACAGACTTATAATAGGGGATTTAATTTTTATTCAAAAATGTAATCACAATGACATCTATAGAGATACAATAGAGATTTCATTTTTCTAAATGCACTTTTAACTCTAGGAATGCAAACAAATTAGTATTGGTTTTGTGACTAAATTATAACTTTCTTCCTATGAATTTTCTACTACTGCATTTAAGAAGCTTGAATTCCTTTGTGTTTTTTAAGAGAAAATTAGATGACTGACTTGGGAGAAAGGATATCTGACCCTATATTTAAAGGAAGCTGACTCTTTGAAAGCCTAAACTGTGGCTCAGAATCTAGACATTAAAACACTGAAAAATGAATGTCACAGATGAAGTCATCTCTAGGACTGGTGAATTACTACAACCATGTTTCTATCTCACCTCTTGATGTCTTTACATGCACAAAAAGCACTGTTACAAATGCAGCCATGTGGGACTTGATGCAGATATGCAAATAAGCCTTTTTGGTGCACAGGGAGAAGATAATATCAAATAAGGTGTTGAACAGTTTGCTCTTTCCTTTTTTATTAGGCTAGTGTGTGATGTTTGACCTCATAGAACTGACACAAGTCTATCTAATGCATATCTACATGACATGGATAATCCCATCACTTCTATATCCAGGTCACTGATTACAGTAAAATGGGATTATGCCAAGACTGACAGAAGAGACTCGAGTCTGATTTAGGGAGTAAGAAAAGTAAAACAAAAGACTTGTGAAAATTGCATAATCTTCATCATCATAATCAATCTCCTTTTTACCATTTTCTTAATGGGGTCAGGGTGTCATGTCAAAAGTCAACATCTCTCTCAGTTTAGTGCCATTCTCCTACCTTCATCAACAGTCATCCCTGACTATCACAAGTCTTCTGTCACACAATGCATTTATCTCTTTGCTGGACACCCACATTTCATCTTGCCTTCTTCCCATCTGTCCCAAATCCTCTTCTCTAGATTGTCTTCTGCTTTCCTGCAGTTGTGCCCAAACCACTTCAATCTGTTCTCTTTGACCTTCTCTGCAAATGGAGCTATTTAGGCTTCTTCTCTGATGTCCTTATTTCTTTGCCTGTCCCACAATGTACATTCTACCACTCATCTCAGGCACTTCATCTTCATCACCTCTAGCTTTCTCAACTGTTCAGCCTTTAATGCATAGGTTTCTGTATCATACAGTAATACTGGTCACAAAACTGTTTTGTTCACCTTACTTTTCAGCGTCTTTAGCATTTTCCTGTCACACCCAATCCCTGGCACTCTGTGCCAGTAGGCTGCTACCTCTCAGATTCTAGCTTTGGTCTCCTCATTCAGACCTCAGTTCTCCTCAGCCATCTCTCCCAGATATGAAGTATTTATCTCAATTCTCAGCTTCTTCTGATTTCTCCAATTTGTTGCTATTACATCATAAGCTGGATCAAGCAGTAGGTGCTTAGGCAGCTGCTTAGGGCCTGTGTTGGCATGGGGAACAGCTTTGCTATAAAAATAAAATAAAAAAAAAATTGTGAAGAAAAACAAACTCCCATGGGATCCATAAACGCAGTATGCAGTAGGACCTGGCTGGAGAACTTCCTTTCCATGAGCCCCAGAAACCACCTCATTAGGACAATTTCCTAATGTCACTTAACATAAATGTGAGAGAATTAGATGCTGACAATAGCTATACCCATGTGCAGGCAGCTAGATATACAAACCAAGACTGAGGATCAAGATACAGTCTGGGTATACAGAGCAACAGGAATAGGACCATGCAGATCCATTCTGGTGAATGTAGAGATGGTGGTTGTGTATGTGTGTGCAATGCTCCAGTTAGGGGCACTGTCTAGTTAAATAACTATGCTCAGAGCCAAACCCTGAAACTCAGTAGGTAAGAGCAGGCAAGTGCTTTAAACCTCCACACCAACTGCCAGGTCTCCTTTACCTTTATTTATTTATTTTTGTTAATCACTGAGGATTACAGTCTGTCAGTGTCAGTCATAGAGTATCAAAGCTGTGTCGTTCACTGTCAGTGGTGCAACAGGTAGCTTACTTGCTTTTGGTGCAGAAAGTTTGGAGTTCTCTTCCCAAAACAGGTAGATTGCTGATACTTCTATGCAGCATGATGGGGGATGGTGGTGCTACACTCCTGAGTGTGTCCTCCTTTGAACAGATATCTAGTAACAATGAACCTGTTATCATTTTGCCAGACGTTCCCTATTGCAGTATTACTAGCACACCGATTATTTTAACTTAATGGGCAATTTATTCATCAAGGGCAGCAGACACTGAATTTGTAGATGAAACACTGAAATGAAAAGTTGTTTGCCTGCAGCAACCTCTTCTGTAGTTACAGTTCTCTTTAATGTGGAATTATTTAGATGACTTTTACTTCTGCAGAGATTGTGCAAATTGACTGATATTGATGGATTGTAATGATAGAAGTTTCAGTGGCCTTTTATGGTTGAAATGTTCTGAAATGGGTAACTGTCTTTATTGCTTCAAAAGTTTAGTTTTATTGCTTAATGGAAAAATGTCCAAACTACAAATTTAAAACTAACTGTAAAAGGTATTGTTTTATACAGGGAATATAATTCTAATCCAATCAGGAAAGTGAATCAAAGGACATATGCATGTATGCATGGTCCAAAAATGTGTGCAAGGGGCCTATGGTTTGAAAACAGCCCATAGGTAAACTTAATCTGTCACTGGCCAGATACATTTTCTATGAATGTTGGTTTCAATGCAGTTTCAATAAATGTGAGTTTCACCGGCAGAGTTTACTGTTGTTCATGCTAAATCTGCTTTCATTATGAGACTGTGCTGTTTTGTTTAGCAAATGGCTATCAGTGCTTGTGCTATAAAATTTGAAATAAAAGTTTTGAATTAAATCAAAATATATGTAATCATTGTAGAAGTAAAGAAGAAAATATTATCCATATCAATAGGTTTGAACAGGGTTTGTGGTAATTGGGGAGAAATAACTAAGTGATTGGACAATGGAATGGCTATGGGGGGGGCTGCTGGGGGCTCGGGGGGGCTGCAGGGGGGACCATTACCCTGTCAAGGGCCCCATTTGACCATAATTTGTATCTGATTACATCTGTGTTATCTATACTCAGTTTCTTCTCATGCTCTTTCAGTTTTGCATTCCCTTCACCTGTCATTTGCTGAAGTTCTTGTTCGGAGTCTATATGTAATGCCACATTGTTTCTATATAACAACTTTGTTGATCTGTCCTTGCTGACATGTTTGCTAATATAGTCCATCAGGGGCATGAACAGCAGTAGGCTCAAGGCTGAACTATGATGCACACCTACTGCTACCAGGAACCCCTCTGTGAGTCCAAACAATATTCCTACTTATGTCATTGGATCCTTGGACAAGGACTGCACTAATTCTACCAATGTTTCTGGGACTTTGGACCATCACAGCACTGCCAAAATCATCTTTCTTTGGACCTTGTTATATGCTTTCTCCAAGTCAGTGGTGCAACATGTGGCACACTCACCTTTAGTGAAGAAGGCTATGAGTTTGATTCCTACACCAGGTCAATGGATTGCTGACACTGCACTGCAGTATAAGGAGGATGCTACACACCTGAGTATATTGTCCTTCAGATGAGGTGTTTAACCTAGTCTCTACCTGCCTGAATTGTTGGCAGCTCAGATGGATGTAAAAGATCCCACAGCACCTATCAAGAAAGGAACTGGAAGTTTTCCAATGCCCTGGCCAAATTTCTCCTAGTAGTATAAATGTCATCTCAGGTCTCCCTTAAAAAGAGGCAGCTACCCTAGTAGGGCAAACCTGGTCAACAAAAGATAAATTAATTAATTTATTTATTTGACATTTGTTTACCAGGGTGGTCTGACTGGGTCTACAGAACCCATTTTCAGCAGAGGCCCAGGGAGAAAAAGCTCCATATACAGTACAATACAAATACAGTATAATCCAATACAATAAAGATTACATTAGAAATACTATACAAAAAATAAGCTGAAAGAACAAACTGCTACAAGATGTTGTAATATATTACTACACATCTAAACAGTTCTATACAGTTAAAACATTACAGACCATAATACTCACTCTCATCATACATGATGTAGAAATAGCAGTCAGAAAGTTAGTGATGCAGACATATAGTGAGAGAGAGTTAAGAAGGACAGAAGCAATAAAAGCCTGAGCAGCAGCTTAAGGATATGGTATAGAAGCAGAGAAGGCATTAGAAGAGCTTTAGGATCTTGCAGTCTGTGAGGGATCTTACAGGCTTTTGAAGGGAGATCTTTCTTTTGCTTAACCACACCATCAGACAACCTTGTGTTCCTGGACATCCTATATCTCTGCAAGTCCAATACTAGAATCAAAGATTTAAATCTTCACCAATGCATAAATAAAGCATGTTGGAGGGACAGATTTATAACTCTTCACTTCTCAGACCTATGGAATGAACTCCCCTTGTAGGTTAAGCAGTGCAACTCTCTGTTTTCCTTTAAACATAATATAGATGAATTGATGGGTATTCACAAATGTACTCCAGGATTGACTGGTATGGCCTTCCTGAAGAAAAGGAGGTATGGTTTGATGGAAGCTACACATAAACACGTAGACACACACACACACACACACACACACACACACACACACACACACACACACACACACACACACACACACCTACAAATTCTAATTAAATAAATAATGTTCTCATAAGATTTAACAGCTCTGTCAACATTCTCATGACAAAAAAATGGCAAAAAAGGTAGGACTGTCACCTCACAGCAAGAGGTCCTCTGGTTTAATTCTCAGCTGGGCTGACTTCTGTGCAGGCTTTGCATGTCTTCCCTGTGTTTGTGTGGGTTTTCTCTAGTACTCTCACATTCCAGACCTGCAGTATGTGGACTGGACATTCTAAATTGGCCATAGATGTGAGTGTGAGTGATATGTAAGGCCAACAGCAACAGGGTAGGCATCTGGTGGTATGGACATTGGCTGTAGATGATGGCCAAAGCTGATGTGACACCCCAACCCTAAAGGTTTATAGTTTCATATGTGTATACTAGGCTAATGATCACTGTGGCCTTTTTAAGCCTAGCTATGCATCCCAAACCTCTGACAAGTTCTGTTATCCTTGATAAGTATAAGCAGTGCCTTGCGAAGTGAAACATTTACAAGCAGAGGCCTGGAAGATGAAACATTTACTGGCTGCCTGTGTCCATTCAAGACATAGGTACCAGACCAGGGATGCATTCTCTGTTCCACATCCAAATGTCCAACTTAAACTTGAGTTAGATTAAGGTTGATCTGTGTTTCACATGGATGGAGGGCTTGTTTCAGAGAAGGGATGGTCTCTTGGATACATACCTGTGTCTCCAGCGGGTCCTATTTATATCACAGGCAAAGTTTAAGTCTTTAGAACAGATAATTCTGGTGCTGTTTGTTTTGCAGATATGCAGGAGGTCCATCTGGGTAGATCTGACAATGCCGTGTACACCAGGCCTAGATCTCCCCTCAACAACCTGTAAGAGACAGAATACAAGGATAGGGCTTTGAGGCAGTCTACATTGGACATGTTACTTATCTCCTGCATTCTTTTAGCGAGGAACTTCTGTGGACATTCTATTTGTTGGATGTTACTGGTTAGATAAATACCAAAGGGGGATAATACTTAATAACAGGTCTGATAAATGCCAACTGTAGTAGAACAATGATCTCCTTAGACCTAGATGCCATACCTTCTTTTTAAGTTGCACAACAAAGAATGATTTCCACACTACTGTAGATACATATTGGTCAAAGGCTAGATTACTGTTTATGACTGTCCCAAAGTCTCTGACTACTGGGTCATCTGTTAGGGGTGTGTTGTCAATATGATAGTTACCAGGGGTTGATGACTTTCCAAAGGATACTATTATGTATTTTTTGGCATTTACATTTAGTCCATGGCTCTGACACTAGTTATTGATCCTTTCCACGATAATTATTTCCATGGCTTTGCTTATTAGACTAGTGAGACTTGTGAGTCTGTAGTATCCAGGGTCTGTAGATGGCCTGCATTTGTGCAGAATGATAATCATTGCTGTTCTCCATTCATGAGGCCAAAGCCATTTGGGAAGCTATGGTTAAACAATGATTCCAGACAGGGCTGATAGGCCATGTTTCATGCTATTTAGAAGGCAACTTGGAATATTGCCTGGGCCTGTTGATGCAGTGTTCTTGGCATTAGAGATAACACTGAGGACATGTTCCCTAGTGAGAATAGGGGGAGTTATATTTGATGGCATTTCCTGACAGGAGATTGGACGAAGAGAGGGGTAAAGTTCGAGCTGAATTTGTCTGCCAGTAGGTTTACTATATCTTCTGTCTTTTTAAATTTATCAAAGTCTTTTGGGTTTCTAATACCATAATGGGAATGGACCCCATTCCTAAGTCAAAGTATGATTAAAATTCATGAAATGAATATTATTTCAATCTTTGATGTTAGCCAGAAGTGCTCTTTGCAGCACCCGCAGTTTGTCCAGTAATGACTCCTTGTGCAATTCTTATGGAGTTACATGTATGGGTAACATATTTAAGTAAAATTGTAAATTCTCTTTTTTTAAGGCCTATCACTCCTACTACTACTACTGGAACTGTCTGGGTATCATTCTTCTACAGCACCCTCATTTTTGCATGCAAATCCTGGTATTTTATGACTTTGTGTCTAAGATACTGTAGTCACTGGGTTAAGCAATTTCAATGATCAATGTTACGTTTGTCTTCTTTTCATAGACTAGTATACTTAGTTTTCTCGCATCTGTTTTTTGAATGGTTGGTAAAGGGTGATCACATGTGATATAAACTTCATCATTTTCTGTAATGCTTTGTGGCTTATGTTTCCAGGGTTTTCAGCTACCTCAATATTATAATGTTTGCATAACCCCAATGCAACAGTCTTGCCACATTGTTGTGCCTTTCAGTATACAGTCCTTCTGCCATTAATATATCACAACCAGCAACAAGAAGTGTGACTGTTTCCAATTCTGTTTTACAATACCTACATTTGTCTGTTTCTCCCATATATTCAATTGACTTTGTAAACCAAAGTGTTCATAGTCCACTATCTTGGGTCACCAATATTAAACTTTCATCTTCTGGTCTAAATTCACCTCTCCTTAACCATTCCTGCAATTGATCCTGGTCAACATGAGGTTGTTCCAAGAGTTTTCTATACTTGCATCTATATGCATTTTCCACATTTCTTGCCTTCTCATCTGATCCTTCACCTAATATTCTTTCTTTTGTTTTTTGGCACATTCAATTGATGCCTGTTTTTTTATCTACTTCTGGTTTGATTTCCATTACCGCTTAACGCCGATATGTTCTTCTAAACTAAGCAGGGAAGTCATCTTAGACTTATTCTCCTCATGTTTCAAAACTTTCACTATGTTTGGGTCTTGTGTGGTCAGCAGATGTGTATGCAGTCCCACAACTGCAGATCTATACATGAAATCAATTTTGATAAGATTCATACCTCATTCAGAACAGGGAATATATAGTTTTGGTATGTACTGATTTTTATAAATCATTTGATTAGCATGAAGCATCCTTCTTGTTTTCCTGTCCAACCAGGGGCCAGTCAGTCACCCCAAAACTGTGAGTTAGAACAGGAAGAGCAAATTGGTTTATAGCTTTGATTTGTTCCTGTATGTTAACTCTGTTTTCAGTATTAATTTCAGTCATCTAAGCTATCCCTTACTAAGTTTTATTTGAATTTGTTCATGTTTTATTGTTGCTCCTTCATCAATTTCCAAATATTTATACACTCCATGTTGTTCAAGTTCTTTTATATCACATTTCTGTCCCAAACTGATGTTTTCTTCATGCTGCAGCTTTCCTGCTTTAAAGGTTGCTTTTGCACATTTATCAAGACTAAATGACGTTCTTATATCATCTGAAAAAGTTTTGACCACTTGCAGTTGTGCTTTCAGTTCCTCATCTGATGAACTATACAGTTTTAAATCATCTACAAAAAGAAGATGAGAAGTCTTAACACCTGTTGCTTTCTGGTAGCCAAATTGTAGCCATGACCTCATCTGTTAAGCAGACAGCTTAATGGGGTAAGTGCAAGACAAAACAGCAGTGGTGACTGATAGTCACCCTGGAATATTCCCCTTTGAATTTTCATCCCTGGAATAATAATTTGTCATTTATCATGGCTTAACTGCAAAGTGGATTGCCACTGTTTCATGGTCACTGTAATATAATCGATCAGTGTACGGTGTATGTTATACATTTTAAGCACTCTTTTATCCATGAAAGTGATATAGTGTTAAATGTTTTTTTTAGAATATCCATGCCATCCTTAGATTCTTCCCCTTTTTATGGTTCTCCATTATGACTTTATTTAACAACAAATGATCCTTTGTTCGATATGACTTTTCTTTGATTACTCTTTTGTTCTATTGCCATGACTGAGTTTTCTTCTAAATGGCTATAAACTCTGTTGGCATCAATTCCAGTGTATAGTTTATATGTAATTGGAAGGCAAGTTATTGGTCTATAGTTTTTAGGATAGTCTGCAGGTTTGATCTTAAGTAGGAGTATTGTTTTTCCCATTGTTAACCTGGCTGGTGTCTGTTCGGGGCGCACATATAAATAGTTCTTAATCATGGCTAAATCTTCATGTAAAGATGTTAATACTTTTAGCCAGAAGTTAGGGACTGCATCTGGGCCTAGAATTTTCCATTTAGGAGCTTTTCTTAACTTTGTTTTAATCTGTCTGGCCATTATTTCATCCCACTTCATATCCTGTGCATTTAAGCTTCTTATTCTTTCTTTTACTTATTCTATCCATTTAGCATCTTTGTTATGTTCTACAAGATCTTCATAGATATTTCTCCAAAATGTATCTATTTCTTCTTTTTTTTAGGTTGTGTTTCAATTCCCTTTGCCTTGTTTCCCAATTCTCTACAAAACTTTTTTGGGTCATCAATAAAATGCTTATTTTGTATTTTTCTTTTATATTTATCTGCATATCTTCTAAAATTTTTCTGCCTGTGTCGATAGTTTTAGTTTATTATTTGTGATAGTGCACGATAGAGCAGCCTGATCTGTTCTGATAGTGCACATTGTTTTTATCATGTCTTTCTGATTATTTTGGTTGATCTGTTGCCTCTTCTAGACTCTTGTAACACTGACACTTCTTGTCTTAATTGCTTTATTGTTTTCTCCATTTGATATTTCCATGATGGCATTTGATTTCTCCCCTTCCTTTCCCTTACTACCCTGTGTTTTTGTGGCAAGAC
Source organism: Protopterus annectens (assembly GCF_019279795.1). Lineage (NCBI taxonomy): Eukaryota > Metazoa > Chordata > Ceratodontiformes > Protopteridae > Protopterus > Protopterus annectens. The sequence continues at coordinate 1,088,083,795 of NC_056732.1, read as the reverse complement.
TTTATCTGTTAGTAATTTAGCTGCACAGAAATATATCCTGTTTATTTGTGTTATATCACATGAATCTCTATGGACAGTCCTAATTACTGTGTTCATTTGTTTTATCAATCTTCTAACTTTTGGGGATTTATTGACTTACTGTAGTCTATTTCTTTCACTGATCTTAATATATTTGTCCATCTCTATTAAATCAAGCAACTGTTCTCTTAGATAATTTTCTTCTAAACTGAGGGCACATTCTTTGTTCTCAATTTCTTGCTAGCATTTTACAGAAAGTTCCAGAGTATCTTCCTGCGCCACATTCTTTTCAGTTTCATCCTATGTCATTCACTGCTCTTTTTATATAGGAACTCACTGGTCTGTCACCAGACAGCATTGATTGCATCCGAGTATCCACAGTTTCCTGTTCCTTCCCTTGCTGTGCAACTCCAACTGAATGTTGGTACTGGTTTCCTGTTCAAGGCTCCAATATATCTTCATGCGGCAACTGATCGGATGTTTCCTGCTCCACTGGTTTGTCCTTAATTTGAGGATCCATTACTCTATCCTGCTGTGATGTTATCAGAGTTTGATTTTCTACACTAAATCCATCACTTTGCGGGTAATCCACAACCTCAGTTTCTATTTCTTTAACTTCTCCATTACTAATCCTCTTTTCTACTTTTCCTCATGTTTTCTTATTTTGTGTATTGTAAAATTATCTATGTATGGATGCCTTTGCCTGTATTTCTCTTCAAATATCTCTGGTGCTGCTCTTTTTGTATTGATTAGTTTTGCTTTCTCCTTTGCATAAATATTGCACCATATTAAATCTCATTTTCTTTTCCATGCCCATATTTCCTCTTCAGATGTCTCATGCTTCTCCTGTTTCTCCTTATTTTGGGGACTCTTCATTCCATCATACTGTGATGTAACCTGTGTTAGACTTTCTACATTAAATTCTTCACTACACAAGTATTTCATAACTTCAAATGCTTTTTTAACTTCTGCTTTACTAATCTTCAGTTCTACATTCCCTCTTCATGATATTATATTTTATTGTGAAATTTTCCATATCTGGATGCCTTTGCTTGTATTTCTTTTCAAACATAGCTAGGTTCTAGGCTATTGGCCCTAGGGCCTACACAAGCCTAGCCAAAAAGGTACCCTGGCTTTCGCCACTCAAGAAAATTATTTGGGGCTGCCTTTTTTGTGTTTATTAATTTGTCTTTCTCCTTTCCATAAATATTGCACCATATCAGATATTTCTTTTATTCTCATGTCCATATTTCTTTTTTATACCTTTCAAAAGTCTCTAGATTTTGTTCTTTATATTTTTGCACTTCCTCTGTCACTTCTTTCTCCAAATGGTCCAAGGTTTCTTGGTCTATATAAGGTTTTTCATCAATCTGTTGTATTAATGAACACAATTTGTTATTTGAAGCTGCTGACAGTTTTTCTTGTGGAAGTAATTTCTCTCTTAATCTTTTTGCATATCTTCTGTCTGGAAATTATGGGCTTCATGCATAATAGTAGCAATACATAATTTCTTTCTTATCTTCAATAGTCCACTCTACCGTCTTTATGGATCTTTTTTTGGCTTATCAGTTTTTGTGATTTTTGTGGACTGTTGCTTCCTTATACAACAAGGGGCCCATCATCCCCCTAAGCCTGGCCTAACCCCATTGCAGGAATGTTTCCATACTTTGAGGATTCTATACTGTTAATTTTTCCAGTCCTGCCACCAGTGCACCTACCAGGATTGGACATTTTTTTTATCCTGGGTCTTGTGCACCCAGCTATCTATTTTTATTTTTTAAGCTACTTCTGTCCATGATATCTAAAATATAGTCTATATATCAGTGTCATCTTGGTGAGACTTTGTGAAAAACAGGGTCCACCTTGTGAAGGTACTCACCAAGACCTGAAGATGAATTAAATTCCAGCAATACTACTTTCCTTTGCTTGCTGACTTATCATCTCTCCATTCAGACGACAGTAGCTCAGTATAGATAGCTAAATTAACAATGACTTCTGCACACAATTGTGTTTGAGGTTGTGGACAAAGCTAAATAATGTCTTGTGGCTGTCCTTTGCCTGGGAGGCCAAACTTACCTCAGCTTTGACTTGATAGACATTAGTTTTCCTCTAAGATGTTTGTTTAGTTTGATGAGAATACTGTTATCCTGCTTGGTGCTACACCTCCTAATTTTTGCAATGATTTTCTTACTTCTTTTTTTTTTAAATTCTTTTTATTTTATTTTTTTTTCTTAAACATCCAAAAATAAACAACTTTACAATCCAAAATATATCCAACAAAAACAAAAAGGAAATATGTACAACTATACAATGCCCAAATCTAGGTAATCATTACAAATACATAGAGATAGAGGTAAAGAAGGAGACATATCCATACATTTCAGGATAATAAATGTTCAAAGAAAGAATTCCAATAGGTTTCAGAATGATATTTATGACCCCTTTTAGAAAAGAGGAATTTCTGCGCCTTCATATGTCTGCGTACCTCTTACTTCTGTTACGCAGCTTATTGATATTATGATTCCACCAGGGTGGCTTGTTTTTTTGAGTTCATTCTAT